>NW_016158387.1:97684-108298 GCF_001687245.7 Rhagoletis zephyria | reverse complement strand
TTGCAAAATATTGCCTATTGGCACCAGTAATCAGTTTTTTTGCTCTCCTAAAAAGATATTAACAGCCACGAACGATAGGCAACACGAACGATTCGTCTGCAGAGGAATGCTTCAAAAATTAGTCCGGGGGTATCATTCTAGCCGGTTTAAATGCAACCGAGACTATGCAACGTAATATATGAAAATCAAGACGAAGACGACCGATAGAGTAATAAAATCGCAATCAGAGATGTTGTCGTCTGCAGAANTTTTTTTTTTAATACATTTGCAAAATATTGCCTATTGGCACCAGTAATCAGTTTTTTTGCTCTCCTAAAAAGATATTAACAGCCACGAACGATAGGCAACACGAACGATTCGTCTGCAGAGGAATGCTTCAAAAATTAGTCCGGGGGTATCATTCTAGCCGGTTTAAATGCAACCGAGACTATGCAACGTAATATATGAAAATCAAGACGAAGACGACCGATAGAGTAATAAAATCGCAATCAGAGATGTTGTCGTCTGCAGAAGAATCGTTCGTGTTGCCTATCGTTCGGGATACAGAATAAGGCTGTAAAAAAGACAACTGTTTTTGTTGGCAAAGCGACGATATGCTTTATCACTATCTAATAATAAAGATATTTTCTGATTTGTGTACTAGTGACTTCTTAGTGTTTTTTTTTCAAATTTATTAATATCTAATAATAAAGATATTTTCTGATTTGTGTACTGGTGCTTAGTGTTTTTTTTTTAAATACATTGGCCTATTTGCTGCTGAATGAATGAATTGAAAATGTTGCTCACTATACATTTACATCAAGGGATATCAAGGCGAATTAATATAAGGTGATAGCAGGAGTACAAAAACAAAAATTTACATGTATTTTGTTTTTGCTTTGGCGGCATAAACTGTCAAAATCTGTAAGAGTGTGTGTAGAAATTCAAACAAAATTTTTCAATTTGATATCAGGAGCCGTGCGGCGAAACACATACACAAAATCAGCTGAGCTAGTAATACCACCTTATATATATATATTCAACAAGGTAGAAGTGACAATTCAGTCGAGCTCTCTCATACCTGACTGTAATGCATGATACAAAAAAGAAGGTAGTTTCATATAATGACATTCGTTGTTGTTGTTAACTATTTGACTTTTAATAAAATTATGACATTTCATCAAATTCATGCTACCTGATCACTACAAGAAATATTTTTTTTTTTAACCAGAAGATTTTGGCGGCATTTTTTTATTCATTCTGAACGTTCGGAATAAACTTTTTTGTTTACTTATTCTTTAGAACGTTCCTGATGATATCGAGCCCTAACCGCCATTTTTGATGCAGAAATATTTCTCGGGCATCTAGATGTATTTCTGCATCGAAAAGAAAATTTTGAAAAAAATGGCGCTTACGTTATTTTGGCGGTTAGGGCTCGATATGTTAACGTGTATTTCAAACGCATTCTGTTTATTCCGGCTGTGAAATGGGATTATCCGGAATGTATAAAGAAACGCAGCCTTTATCAGTACATTCAACGATGTGGGATATGATGAACTAGAAAATTATGCCGGCTACATGATTTCGAAAATGGGGTTGTTGACGACCAGGTTTCATATCGTTGCTTAAAGTACAAAACCGCGTATCGTCGTTCGGCAAAACCGCGTAATTGACATTTTTTGCCAAAAAATTGGATTTGCTCACACAAGCTCTTGGCTCAAGACTTATCCATTCGTCCTGAAATGCGATTTCTTTGTAAAAAAGAGAACCATTTCGAAATATGAGTGTTTTTACTCTCTACAAAACAATATATTCAACCTCACAGACGCAGTTGTGCATTTTGTTGATACACGGTTTTGTACTTTAAACGACATCTGTTAGTTGTTTATCGGAGGGCCGACTTCAGGTATTTTGCATAAATTAAGAATTTGTGAAATTTAATGATGATGCGCTAATCACAAAGCCTAAGTTTTTGCAAAATCTTATGAGAAATTTAAAAGTAAATTTGAACCGAAATATAAAAAGGTTTTATTTGGGAAGAACATTCTTTAGAATCGAAACGCAAGATTGCATTCAAAATAAGAAACAAAAAAATAACAGAATAATGCGAGCGTGGTTTTTATTACAAAATGAAAAGAGCAATTACGATGAAGTCTCCTTTAACAGTTTCCATTTTAAATATTTTTAATAAAAAAGGTGCGAGCCACGTAAGTAAAAAAGTACCAAGCACTGATATGGCTTCTGATTTGAAATATTATTAGATTGGTATAAATATGGGAAGGAAAATACTCCGATTTATTGTTTTAATATTATCAAAGTGGCAAGGCCGATGATAATACTCACAATTTATGAACTTCAAAAAATTTTATTATCCGTCAAAAGTTGTTTATTGAAACTACCTTCTTTTTTGTATCATGCTGTAATGTAAAAAAACGTAAACAAAGAAATTAACCCTTTGTTATGCATGCGCCATATTTGATAAAATTCAATATCTATGAAATGAAAGTTTTTGTAAATATGAAAATATTTAAAATCACATTAAAATCGGCTTCATTTTAGTTTTTGTATTTTCGTTTAATGTATGTAAATGTGGAAATGCATACATACTCAAAATTACACACTAAATAAAACACAATTATTTATAAAACCGTTTTGGCAATTTGCTTGTTTTTATTAGCCCAATGTTTTTGAGCATTTATTTTTTTATTCAAATACTTAATTCTTTCTAGAGTATATTCAACATTTAAAAAAAAAAATTTTTGATTCTTTCTTCTAAATTTACATCGGAACTTAACTTCAATAATTCAGCTATTAAATTTTTGCAATGCGAAATTTCCTTTCCATTAAATTTATTAAAAATTACTTGCAGTTTCTTTATGTCCACAAGGAATTCTGGTTTAGGTTTTATCATACCACCATTTCAAATTTGGTCTATCCATGTATATGAGTGGGAGATTTTCTCGTCATATTTAGTAATGCTTAATTTCCGTATGATAAATCCAGCTATGTATGAAAAATAAAAACACGACTCTTTTCACATGGCATTATGAAAAAAGGAAAAGGGATTTTAAGAACCAGAACGTCGAATTTATAGCAGTAAATGGTGATCTAAAGCGGTAAATTTAGTGGAACGAAATTGTATCATGGTGTTCGCGGAGCATTTGAGGAGGTTTAAAATAACGCACAAGTTTGTTGTCCCGGCTCTTGCCACACAGAGCGCACCGCTCGTAATTCCTTTTCATTTTATTTTTGTATGTATGTATTTAGAATCAGTGGAAATTGAAATTAAAAAATTAAAATTTTGAATTGTATAGGGTTAAGAGTTGACATTACAGTCGCAGTTCAAAAGAGAGAAATGTCGAAATCACTTCTACCTTGTTATGCCTTGATTTACATTGACTCTTTAAAGAAAATCAAGTAAAAATTCAACAAAAGGGGTTAAACTCAAAATAACTCAAAAAAATACATACGTACATTAATCAAACAAAAGAGAGACAACTAAAAAATCCAGATTTCAGCCCCAATATACGATTAAAACGCAATATCCCTAAAACGTGCATTTAGAGAATTTGTAACTACACTAAAATGTTTTTAAACTTGTATAAAACATACAAATAGTTCTTATTGTACCCAGCGAAAATCCTAAGACATCTTGTGAATCCCTCAATTATTAGGTATGAAAGATAAACTTAAATTTAATGGAAGCACATACATAAATATCTTGTTTACAATACACACATACAGACTTAAAAATAAATTCCAATGCCTTTGAACTGAGATTTTAATGATATCTAATTTTCTTTATAATTTTAGATATGCCACTGAAAAGTTAATCGCTAAACCAGGTTTCTTTGCATCCCTAGTTCACACTGTCGTGGATTTGCTAGGTGATGCATTCCCTGAGGTCAAAAAGAGTCCTCAGCAAATAATTGAAATAATAAACGAGGAGGAAGCGCAGTTCCTAAAGACATTATCACGCGGACGAGATCTTTTCAATCGCACAGTTGCCAAATTGGGCAACAGGAATATAATTCCTGGGGACTTGGCCTGGAAACTGTATGACACATATGGATTCCCAGTTGATCTTACCCAACTTATGGCTGAGGAGAAGAACTTAAAAATAAATATGGAAGAATATGAGCAAGCAAAGCAGGCTGCCTACATAATGTCTCAGGGCAAGAGCGCAACGAAAGCGGAGGAAATTCACTTGGATGTTCACGCCATATCAGAGTTACAATCCAGATCTATACCTATTACGAATGATTCGCCCAAATACAAATATCAGGCCGAATCTGACAAATTCGATTCGCCTTATATTTTTAGTTCATGCAAAGCGAAGATATTTGCTCTGCGATTTGGGAACCAGTTTGTCAATAAAATAGAAGCTGGCAGTAAGGCAGGCATAATTTTAGACCAAACAAATTTCTATGCAGAAAGTGGTGGTCAAATTTATGACAAAGGTTCTTTCAACAAATCCAATAGCGGTGTTGACAAGTTTTTTGTTGAAGCTGTTTTTAATCGTGGTGGTTATATTTTGCATATTGGCGTTGCAGATGGAGAATTCGCTGTAGGCGACGAAATTGAACTTAAAATTAACATTGAACGCCGTTGGCTAACCATGAAAAACCATTCCGCCACCCATGCCCTAAATCACAGTCTGCTTCAAGTACTTGGCAAAGAGACTGACCAAAAAGGATCTTTGGTAGTGCCAGATAAATTACGTTTTGATTTCAGTAGCAAGTCCGCTATGTCAATTGAACAAATAGCTAAAGCAGAACAATTAACACGAGATATTGTTTATCAAAATATGCCGATTTTCGCAAAAGAAACCAAATTGGCAAAAGCAAAGAAGATACGTGGACTTCGCTCAGTTTTTGATGAGGTTTACCCAGATCCGGTACGTGTTATTTCGTTTGGTGTGCCAGTAGAAGAGCTTGAAAATAATCCCGACAGCGGTGCTGGAGAGAAAACTTCAGTCGAATTTTGTGGTGGCACACATTTGCAACGCTCGGGCCATATGATGGAATTTGTAATTACTAGTGAAGAAGCAATTGCGAAAGGCATACGGCGTATTGTGGCTCTAACTGGTCCCGATGCTGTAAAAGCTTTAGAAAAGAACAATGAACTTCACCAGAAAATACAAGCATTAAAATCCACAATTGAAGCTGATGAGGATGGCAAAAACTCCAAAAGCTATGTGAAACAAATAGTGGAATTCACAGAGGAGGTGTCGCAAGCCATAATTCCGTATATAAAAAAAGACCAAATGCGTAATCTACTTAAGCAATTGAAGAAGACACTCGACGACAAGGAGCGCACAATGAAAGCAGCAGTTTCGGTAACCGTGATCGAAAAGACAAAAGAGATTTGCGAAGCGAACCCACAGGCTACATTGTTGGTGAAACAGTTTGAGGCATTTAACAATACTAAGGCTCTTGATGGTGCGCTGAAGCAAGTACGCTCTTTGTGCCCTGATGCCGCTGCGTTATTCCTATCCGTTGACGAGGATTCAAAGAAGGTATTTTGTTTGGCTTCAGTTCCAAAGTCCGCTGTAGACAAAGGCCTTAAAGCTAACGAATGGGTCCAACAATTATCCGAAATTATTGGTGGAAAAGGAGGTGGTAAAGCAGAATCTGCCCAAGCCTCTGGCTCGAGATATGAAAATGTGGATGAAGTCATAAGAACAGCTACAGAATTCGCAAAAAACAAAATCGGCTCTTAATAAGTGAATTCGCTAAAAGCAAGTGCAAATTTTATTAACAATTCATATTTATTTTACTTTAAAAAATGTTTTTTTTGCTATTTTCCATTATGAAAAAATACAGACCTGCTAATTAGATTAAATCATTTTTCGCATTGAATAAAAACACGTATGCTTTTATAAAAAATAGTTTTTAACGTATTTGGTCGTTTTCATTATAAGCTGTAAATGTTTAAACCATGTAAACATTTACCCAAGGATTTGAAGACAGCAGTTACATTAGAATAGAATCATTGTTGGAAGTACAAATTTATTAGAAGGCTGCTATGAAATCTCTAAAATCTAACATAACAACGTCCGAAGTTGCTATAGAACGCAGGAAAACTCTCAACCTGCTGGCATCAAAATGCTCCTTGACTATTGTATGACTCTCTGGACACAGGGACATCCCTGGAAACTGCTGGCAAGGAGGGGGACAGAAATATCTGAAGTTTATTTTGCTCAAAATGCGGGCATACCTCTAACCTCCTGTAATCCGACTAAAGTAAAGCGATCCATAAATCAGCTACGCTAACTATCGGATTTCATACGGCAAAAATCGATTCGTCATAGGGGATAACACAATGCAAGCGTGCATCCTAGGAATTTATCACCCCTATTCTGCAACAGTTTCGTATTCGGATTTAGCTACAAATCGTAGAAATGGTATGCTGCAATCCGAATCGTAACGTCGAACTTTCGAAAGTCGTAACAATGGCATGCCTAAAAACGAACGAGTAAGCCTTTTTGCGTAATTTTGTACGAAAAAAATTGTGTCGGAGGTGGGATAAAAGATGTAAATCGATGTGGGTTTGCAGGAAATATTAGTGGTGTTTATTTAAACAGATAAATTTGCCATTCGCATATACGTATATTTTTATCTACTACTACATATAAACGAGCAAGAGAACTTTTGTTGCCCCATATCGAGAAACTTGGGCCCGGTTTAGTTATTTGTACAATGATTTTCGGTTGTTGTGTCCAAACGCATAACCGGAATCCAAAAACTTTAACATGCACGTGTAATTAAAGGATTAAACTTTTATTTAAAATGTTTCAAATTATTAACAAATTCGGATTGCACTATGCACTTTTTTGCAAATTTCAATGTGGGTTCTGCGCGAAAATACTGTGATATGCACAAGAAATATTGTATACCTTTGACATGCGGAAGCGCCTCTTCTCCAGCAACACAGAAAGGAGAATTCTACTTAGTAAGAGCTATAATCCCTAAGCGCGGCCGAAGGCAGAAGCAAGCACAACAGGTGGTGGACCTAACAAAATGCATGTTTTCAATGGCTTGGAAGAAGCTATTATTGCACTAACTGGATTGGGAACCAGTTCTTCAGGCATAGGAGGAGTTCTGGCTTGTGGTTCAACAATTCAACCAGAAGCTGACATAGATGTGCCAATGGTTACTACGCCCGGCAGCTCCGCATTCCTTTGTGAATACATTGCCATAGCTCGCTCCTGCTCCGTTGCTATAACTGCAAATGCATCTGAACCCATAATTTTCCTCAAAATATTTAAAATCAATCAATTTTACTATAAACAAGCACATGATAAGTGTTTTTTAATTCCTTTCCACTTTGTTTTCCTTCATACAGCTAAGTTCGAAAAACAACTGATACCTGGCAAGGCTGCACATTTTTCCGCAAGGGTTGCAGCATGTCGATTTTTCGTTTTTCGTAACGTAGCTACGTATTACGAATTACGAAAATTCGGGTTCTAGAATAACTGAGTACAATAGGGGGGATATAACACTCGGTGCACTACGGGCCAGCAGCTAACAAAGAGAGGCGAAAATCACCCTAAAGAAAGTTCTGAAATTGATTGAATGAACTACCCTGCAAAACTCGAATGACCGAAACTACAATACACGTATACTACAAGACATTGCTGAGCACTTTAGGCAAAAATTCTAACACATTTACATTTTTGTGTTTGTAGTATGGCGTAAATGAGTAGTTTGACTATTACTGCCTGATTCTCTATCTCGAACGAACAGCCAGACGAACGATTCGTGTCCAAAAGAAATCGTCTGAATTCGGAAGTCTTTATCGAATGATAATTTTCGTCCATCCTTACGTTCCTACGTTATTCGCCCGAGAAGATCTTCGGATCGTAGGAATTTATCACCCCTATTCTGCAACACTTTCGTATTCGGATTTTACTACGAATCGTAGAAATAGTATGCTGCAATCCGAATCGTATCTTCGAACTTTCGAAATTCGTAACAATGGCATGCCTAAAAACGAACGAGTAGGCTTTTTTGCGTAATTTTGTACGAAAACAATTCTGTGTCGGAGGCGAGATAAAAGATGTAAAGCGATGTGTGTTTGCAGGAAATATTAGTGGCGTTCATTTAAACAGATAAATTTGCTTTTCGCATGTACGTATATTTTTATCCACTGCTTTATATAAACTAGTAAAAAAGAATCTTTGCTGCCCCTTGTCGAGAAAATTGGGTCCGGTTTAGTTATTTGTACAATGATTTTCGGTTGTTGTGTCCAAACGCATAACCCGAATCCAAAAACTTTAACATCACGTGTAACCAAAGGATTAAAATTGTATTCAAAATAAATGTTTCGAATTTCCGACCACTAGTATTAATAAATTCGGTTTGCACTATGCACTTTTTTGCAAATTTCGACGTGGGTTCTGCGCAAAAATACTGTGGATGGCGTAGCCGGAGTGATATGCAGAAGAAATGTTGTATACCTTTGACATGCGGAAGCCCCTCTTCTCCGGCAAGAAGGAAAGGAGAATTCTACTTAGTAAGGGTTATAATCCCTAAGCGCGGCCGAAGGCAGACGCAAGTGTAACAGGTGGTGGACCTAATAAAGTGCATGTTTTCAATGGCTTGGTTATTGCATTAACTGGTTTGAGAACCAGATCTTCAGACATAGGAGGAGTTCGGACTTGTGGTTCAACAATTCAACCATAAGCTGACATAGATGCGCCCATGGTTACTATGCCCGACAGCTCCGCATATCTTTGTGAAATTATTCCCATAGCGCGCTCTTACTCCGCTGCTACAATTGCAAATGCAATAGAATCCCTCGTTTCCTTCAAAATATGTAAAATCAACAAGTTTTCTGTAAATAAGCACTTCATGAGTGTTTTTTTAATTCCTTTCCACTTTGTTTTCCTTCATTCAGCTATCTTCGAAAAACAACTGACAGCTGGCAATGCTGCACATGTTTCCGCAAGGGTTGCACCATATGGAATTTTCGGTTTTCGTAGCGTAGCTACGAATTACGAACTACGAAAATTCGGGTTCTAGAATAAGGGGGAATGTTTTAATAGAATTATTTAAAAACGTATCAAGCAATAGCATTTCTTGTAGTCAACGCTCGGACGAAGACGAATAGCGGATTCGGAGGCTTCGAGACAGTACAAATGTATTGGAATTGCCAGACGCCGAGTAAGTAGACGTGCATTTCTAGCATTCCGAACAGGCATGTTGGACGCATTTTCTGCAATTTTCTTCTTTGTGCGGCTTTTAAGATCAGCCCAAATCTGGAAAAACATTACAAGCTCAATTTTTGATACAATTTACTATTTATAAAAAGGAGTTACCTTTTTCTATTCGGTATCTGTTCTTTGTGGAGGTCCATGTGCGTTTAATTTTTTGGCTAATTTATTCCACTGCAGTTCTACCAGGCTCTTACTCACACCAAACGTTGGAGCGCCTCTTGTCAAGTCTGGATTTTTCTCCAGCTCTTTTACCATCACATCGAACAGAGCACTAGAAGTTTTTTAAACACTGTAAAATATACCAAACAATTAATTATAATAATACGAATGTTTTTACGATTATTTCTTGCCTTTTTTGCTTGAATTATCCATTTTAGCTCACATGATAGCAAAATCTCTTTCGTTTGAATTTGACACTTTTTTTTCTTTATTTGAGGTCGTATTCGTGTTAGAGATAGGGATGGAAAAATCGATTTCGATTTCACTCTAGAATCGAAGATTTTCTCGAAATAATCGATTTTAGAGAACCGATTCTAAATTTTCGGAATCGATCGAGAATCGATTCTGAGAACTCGATTCTCTTATTTTTCTTATATCGTTAGTTAGGCGTCAGTTGTTAGAATTGTGAAATTTCTGGCATGACTACCATAAATGTTAATCCTTCTGCAGTGTTTAGAATTTACCCCTTCCTATAATGTTTTGGGTCATTAGGACCCAATAATAAAAATTAGTCAATTTTAAGAAAAAAAATTTATTAAGTTAATATTTTGTTTACAGACACTTTATCGGCAAGTGCTCTATTCTTACCGGTTCAAAGTTGCCCTTAAATACTAAGTAATAATCTGGTCAAAATGACCCAGAAATACTGTGGGTGTATGGAAAAACTATGTTGCCTTCTAGGAAACAAAATAAAATAATAAACCCTTATATTTTTTTGCAAAGCCATAGCTGATTACGCTTTTAACGAATAGACAACGCCGCAGCTTATTTAAAATTGCCTAACTCTGTAATTAAAGATTTTTTTTCATGAAAATTGGGTAATTTTGACCCAAACATTACAGAAGGGTTAAGTAATACTAGGTTCACATATAAGTAGATTAACCTCATTTTCGAGCTTAACACCCTAATCTGTAATTATAACAAGAGATTAGCCATATAAAATTCGTCCCTTGTTAATCTGTAATTATAAAATAATCTCAGATTTAACCGATAACTTTTCGGTGTCCATCCTAGTTTTATCGATTGTTTTTGCGAAAGAGAGGAGAAATGCCAAATGTAAAAGTAAACAAAAATGTACGCTAGCAAGTAAAAGAGGTTTGTAAAGGTATTTTTAATAAAATGTTAAGTTAAAATATATTTATATTGCTTATTATAGCAGAAAAACGTGATCACGGTGGCACAGAGAAGAAACATAA
>NW_016158387.1:87323-94862 GCF_001687245.7 Rhagoletis zephyria | reverse complement strand
TAATTAATAGCATTATTAGCTATGATTGATGGCCGTTTTTATATATTTTTCAACTGAAAGAAAGATTGATGTAAAGAATCGATTAGGATCGAATAATTCGAATCTAGCCGTCGACTATCCGATTCCAAGAATCGCAAGGACTAAATAAGATTCGAGAATCGATTATTTTTCAAAACTTTCCATCCCTAGTTAGAGAATTCACATTTGTTACGTTTTCGTCACATAACAATGAGCTGTTATCGACTAGTTATCGCCAGGATAGTGAATTCGTTTTAGGTAATACAAATACACGAACAAACGGCTGTTTGGACGAGACGAACGCTCGTTTAGATAGAGAATCAGGCTGTTAGAACTGAGGACTTTCTGATGACAACATTGAGGTGAAAGTACTCAATTTTTTCCCATGGCCTGAACAAAAATGGGGACTTTGATAAACACTTTTGTAATTAGCGATAATGATAATATGAGCCCTCATATGACACTCAGCTGTCTTGTAGGGACACACTTTTTCGATTGTCACTAACACATGTATAGTACATGTGAGAAAAAATCTTAGAATGAAACAACATCATGCAATTTCTCAATCTGTTTTTTATATGTATCTTAATCATTCGCCCACATTGCATGCATAGGGATGGTGAAATTTTGAGAAAAATAAAATGAGAAAAACCAACAACACAGTTGCCAGAGATGGGCAAATGCAATTACATTACTATTGCAATTACATTCCTCAGTAATTGTAGTTAGGAATCAACGCCTTCAGTTCACAGCAAAGGAATCGACTACTTTCTCAATTCCTTGAAGTAATTTCAAATGGAATCGTTTTTTTTTTTAATTCCATTACAAGAAATTTCATATTGTAATTCGAATAAATTACGCGAAAGGCATTGAAAATGTAATTTTTTCCAATTCCTTTGATAGGAATTGAAAATGTAATTGATTTTTTTCGAATTCCATTCGTCAAAGTAATTAAAAAGTAATCGAAAAAATTTATAAAAAAAATGTTTACTGTTGAATTGCAATAGCTTTGTTAAATTTCTTGGTTGCTAACTGCCTTGAATAAATAACTTATACCTAAGTAGTATTACTAATTGGACTTTAAGAAAGCTGAATAACTTAAACTGTAGGTGTTCAGTTTATAGGGTAACCGCTAATTTTTCCAGATCCTAGCGCGAGCGCGCTTCGCGGCAGATGAGACCCGTAAATGTCGAAGCAGGCATAACACGCCCGAATACTTTCATGCTCGTCTTTCGGTGAAGAACAGTCCGGACTGTTGCTGCCTTGGGCACTGCTGTTCTCTTGGAATAATCCCTGCGTATCTCTAAAATTGACTTAATTGTGTATATTATGGTAACCTTAATGCTACCCAAAATGGCGTGCCTTCTGGGGCCTTTGAAGCACTCTTACTGGTTCTGTCGAACTGGAGATACTACCTCCTAAGAGTTTTATAAACAAATTGCATTGCTATGGCTAAATTTTGATGATAGCACACAAAAAACGCCGAGACACGTAAAATTAATTTTGTGTAGTAGGTTACGGGTTTTTATACCGTTTTTTGTTTAGATAAGGTCATTTAGTCGTTATTTTCATTTTAAGTTTGCATTGCAAATGAAAAAACTCAAATTTTAACATGGAAAAAGTTACTCATGCGCCATGTATGAGTACGGTCATGTACGATATGGCGTATGAGTAACATTATTTCCTGCTAGTATGTCATACAAAAAATTATTGCACTTTCACTTAACCCTTGCAAACCTGTTCATTTACCGATCGATTTTCATCGTTAGTAGTGTTTTCAGCCGCAAAGCAAGCAGATATTGGCTAGTCTATACTAATATATATTTTGAAAGCCGTTTTTTCTGTTCGCAAAGCTCGGAGAAAGGCCGTACCGATTTTTTTGAAATTTCGAAATCTACTGCAGACTTTCCAAGGATGGTTATAGGCTAAAAAAATATATAAAGGGATCTGGCATCTCCCATACAAACCGAATTTTTCAAACTGCTTATATTTGTGGTAAAGGACTAGAACTGGGTATGGGGATATACCCATATATAAGATCACTTCCATACTCAGAACGGACTAATTGTCAAAAAGTTGCTTGCAGGTTTGGATTATCAAAGACACAAACCAAATTCGGTAAAAAAAGGGTTTGCTTTCGCATAAACTTCAAATAAAATTGTTGTTTAAGGAGAGTTTAACGAAATTTTTTGTATGGTAAACTCCGAGTTTAAGAGTAGAGTTTAGCGTTAAACTCCAAAATGGCCCAGAAATACTGTGGGTGTATGGAAAAACTATGTTGCCTTCTAGGAAACCAAATAAAATAATAAACCCTTATATTTTTTTGCAAAGCCATAGCTGATTACGCTTTTAACGAATAGACAAGGCCGCAGCTTGTTTAAAATTGCCTAACTCTGTAATTAAAGGTTTTTTTTCATGAAAATTGGGTAATTTTGACCCAAACATTACAGAAGGGTTAAGTAATACTAGGTTCACATATAAGTAGATTATCCTCATTTTCGAGCTTAACACCCTAATCTGTAATTATAACAAGAGATTAGCCATATAAAATTCGTCCCTTGTTAATCTGTAATTATAAAATAATCTCAGATTTAACCGATAACTTTTCGGTGTCCATCCTAGTTTTATCGATTGTTTTTGCGAAAGAGAGGAGAAATGCCAAATGTAAAAGTAAACAAAAATGTACGCTAGCAAGTAAAAGAGGTTTGTAGAGGTATTTTTAATAAAATGTTAAGTTAAAATATATTTATATTGCTTATTATAGCAGTAAGNCTGGCATCTCCCATACAAACCGAATTTTTCAAACTGCTTATATTTGTGGTAAAGGACTAGAACTGGGTATGGGGATATACCCATATATAAGATCACTTCCATACTCAGAACGGACTAATTGTCAAAAAGTTGCTTGCAGGTTTGGATTATCAAAGACACAAACCAAATTCGGTAAAAAAAGGGTTTGCTNGCACAGAGAAGAAACATAACTTTTAGTTGAGATGTGAGAATAACAAGCACAACAAATTTGACGGCTAATAATCTGAGATTTGCCTGTGTAAACGGGGTGATTAAAAAACGAGCTTTGATTGAGATAATATTGATATGTGAACATAGTTTTAGACTAATTGACGCATACTCATAGAGATGGTAGAAATAAATTTATGAAAGAAAGAGAAAGAAGAAATTTTAAGGAGGGGATTCAAATTTATTTACTTTCCATATCAATCTGTACCGTGAATAAGTGTCAATCACACATTTTATAGCAAATGAAGCGGTTTTTCAACAAATGTTTTATTAAAATTTATTATTAAAACTTTTGTTACATAATATTAATTGACTCATTATAATTAATAGCATTATTAGCTATGATTGATGGCCGTTTTTATATATTTTTCAACTGAAAGAAAGATTGATGTAAAGAATCGATTAGGATCGAATAATTCGAATCTAGCCGTCGACTATCCGATTCCAAGAATCGCAGGGACTAAATAAGATTCGAGAATCGATTATTTTTCAAAACTTTCCATCCCTAGTTAGAGAATTCACATTTGTTACGTTTTCGTCACATAACAATGAGCTGTTATCGACTAGTTATCGCCAGGATAGTGAATTCGTTTTAGGTAATACAAATACACGAACAAACGGCTGTTTGGACGAGACGAACGCTCGTTTAGATAGAGAATCAGGCTGTTAGAACTGAGGACTTTCTGATGACAACATTGAGGTGAAAGTACTCAATTTTTTCCCATGGCCTGAACGAAAATGGGGACTTTGATAAACACTTTTGTAATTAGCGATAATGATAATATGAGCCCTCATATGACACTCAGCTGTCTTGTAGGGACAAACTTTTTCGATTGTCACTAACACATGTATAGTACATGTGAGAAAAAATCTTTGAATGAAACAACATCATGCAATTTCTCAATCTGTTTTTTATATGTATCTTAATCATTCGCGCACATTGCATGCATAGGGATGGTGAAATTTTGAGAAAAATAAAATGAGAAAAACCAACAACACAGTTGCCAGAAATGGGCAAATGCAATTACATTACAATTACAATTACATTCCTCAGTAATTGTAATTAGGAATCAACTCCTTCAGTTCACAGAAAAGGAATCGACTACTTTCTCAATTCCTTGAAGTAATTTCAAATGGAATCGTTTTTTTTTTTAATTCCATTACAAGAAATTTCATATTGTAATTGGAATAAATTACGTGAAAGGCATTGAAAATGTAATTTTTTCCAATTCCTTTGAAAGGAATGGAAAATGTAATTGATTTTTTTCGAATTCCATTCGTCAAAGTAATTAAAAAGTAATCGAAAAAATTTATAAAAAAAATGTTTACTGTTGAATTGCAATAGCTTTGTTAAATTTCTTGGTTGCTAACTGCCTTGAATAAATAACTTATACCTAAGTAGTATTACTAATTGGACTTTAAGAAAGCTGAATAACTTAAACTGTAGGTGTTCAGTTTATAGGGTAACCGTTAATTTTTCCAGATCCTAGCGCGAGCGCGCTTCGCGGCAGATGAGACCCGTAAATGTCGAAGCAGGCATAACACGCCCGAATACTTTCATGCTCGTCTTTCGGTGAAGAACAGTCCGGACTGTTGCTGCCTTGGGCACTGCTGTTCTCTTGGAATAATCCCTGCGTATCTCTAAAATTGACTTAATTGTGTATATTATGGTAACCTTAATGCTACCCAAAATGGCGTGCCTCCTGGGGCCTTTGAAGTACTCTTACTGGTATCCGGCGTTACAAATGTAGATAGAGTCCGCTTGAATTACGAGCCCTGTCGAACTGGAGATACTACCTCCTAAGAGTTTTATAAACAAATTGCATTGCTATGGCTAAATTTTGATGATAGGACACAAAAAACGCCGAGACACGTAAAATTAATTTTGGGTAGTAGGTTACGGGTTTTTATACCGTTTTTTGTTTAGATAAGGTCATTTAGTCGTTATTTTCATTTTAAGTTTGCATTGCAAATGAAAAAATTCAAATTTTAACATGGAAAAAGTTACTCATGCGCCGTGTATGAGTACGGTCATGTACGATGTGGCGTATGAGTAACATTATTTCCTGCTAGTATGTCATACAAAAAATTATTGCACTTTCACTTAACCCTTGCAAACCTGTTCATTTACCCATCGATTTTCATCGTTAGTAGTGAATTCAGCCGCAAAGCAAGCAGATATTGGCTAGTCTATACTAATATATATTTCGAATGCCGTTTTTTCTGTTCGCAAAGGTCGGAGAAAGGCCGTACCGATTTTTTTGAAATTTCGAAATCTACTGCAGACTTTCCAAGGATGGTTATAGGCTAAAAAAATATATAAAGGGATCTGGCATCTCCCATACAAACCGAATTTTTCAAACTGCTTTTATTTGTGGTAAAGGACTAGAACTGGGTATGGGGATATATATATAAGATCACTTCCATATTCAGAACGGACTAATTGTCAAAAACAAATACAAATCACAAATCAAATTCGGTAAAAAAAGGGTTGCATTCGCATAAACTTCAAATAAAATTGTTGTTTAAGGAGAGTTTAACGAAATTTTTTGTATGGTAAACTCCGAGTTTAATAGTAGAGTTTAGCGTTAAACTCCAAAATGGCCCATAAACTCGAGTTTGTGGCTCAATGAGAACGTAATATTACTTAAAGATAGTTGATAATCCTATTGAAAATATTTCCAAATCTAGATTTCTCAAATACCTTTCGTTTTGCACGCATACTGTGATATTTTATTTATTTTGTCAATTTAGTTGAGCTAAATTTCAAACAGGGGACAAGCCTCTTCGAAAATATTTTTGACTGTAAGCCTTCTTAAAACTCTCCAGTTTGACACCCACTTTGCAATATTTCCTTTATTTTATCAATTTAATTGAGTTAAAATGGCAACACTCCTAAAACGTATCTCCAATGGTTATCTTTTTTAAACTTCTTAAATTTGATACCCGCATTGCAATAGTTCATTTATTCTATCAGTTTAATTGAGCTTGAAATTTCAAACAAGTGGCATTAAAAAAAAAATAACAATAATCAAATCAGTTCAGCCGTTCTCGAGTTTTGAGGCCTCGTACAAACTAACACAACTTTTTTATATATACTCTTTATCAGAGCTGGGTCGTAATTATTCCTTTAGGAATTAAATTACTCCCAATTACAGAGTACAAGGAATTGTAATTAGGAATCAATTCCTTCAGTCCACAGCAAAGGAATCGATTACTTTTTCAATTCCTTGAAGTAATTTCAAATGTAATTGTGTTTTTCTTAAATCCATTACAAGGAATTTCATATTGTAATTGGAATAAATTACGTGCTAGTAATGTAATTGTTCGGTACGAACTAGAGTCCAGCGCAATTGTATTTGCCGCATTTCATTCAATAAGTACTCCTTGCATTGTACTCTACTCCCAACACATTGTTACTTTTTTTCCGCATACATACACTACTTGGCGTTGAGAGAGTAAATACTTGACGTACTTGCTATTACTCCACCAAAGTACGTACTCTACTTTCCCTCATCGCGTACGAGAGATATTTGCTGCTGCCAAAAGGGAGTAGCAAATCTACTCTCTGTATACTTGTAGTACGGTAAGACAGGAATGTAGTGGAGCGATGAAGAGAGCGACGAGCAAAACGTACTTTCAACTAAAATGCTGATATACATACCTAAGTACATATGTATGTATGGGCATAGATACGTATGTGCATAGATACATACATATGTGCATAGATACGTATGTGCATAGATACGTATGTGCATAGATATGTATGTGCATAGATACGTATGTGCATAGATACGTATGTGCATAGATACATATATATGTAAGTGTCCGCATATATTTTTTCTCGTCACTTGTTCTGTCGCTTCACTGCAGCAAAACCAAGTTGTGAGGAAAATAGAGGTGGGTAACTCAACTCAGAGTTGAGTTATTGAGTTGATTCCTATAAGTGAATCGGTAACTCAGACTCCCTGTCCAAAAAAAATGTAACTCAGTAACTCAGTTGATGCCGTAGGGCTCACATGAATTAATTGAATCATAGTGGCTCATATTTGTCCATATAACTCTCTCGCTTCGCCACAGTGTTTAGCATGGCAAAGTCTTGCATTTTGTTTTTGCACGAGGCGAATTTATACAAGGTGGTGGCAAGAATACAACAACAACAACCACATGTATTTTGTATTGCGGGTGTTATGTCAAATCTCACAAATTCTTATAATTTCGTTTTTTTTTTTAGTTTTTCTCGAAATATGTATGTATGTAAGATATATAAAGATGTGCATATCAAATCAATTGCCTTTCCAACCATATCCACATTTTGAAATTCGGTACAATAGGTTTCGAAACATAAGCTTTTGAAAATATTGAAAATTCCACCTTTACCCTCCCCCTAGCACCGCCCTATTAATTTGCACACAAAAAAAATTACACCTTTCAAATCAGTAGAAAGGAAAGGAAAGTTTTGTTTTATCTCAACGGCCGCTATACCGCATCTATGCCTCAAAA
>NW_016158387.1:48974-85597 GCF_001687245.7 Rhagoletis zephyria | reverse complement strand
GTTTTATGAAAATGTCACATTAAACAACTGTCTAAATCTACGTTATTTTTTATAAATAAGGCCGTAAACATTTCCTTACATCGTCGATTTCCATATTCTATTTTTACTCTTTCAATTTCACTGACCAGCGCTGCAAACGATATCAACTAGTAGGCTAACAACCAAAATTGAAATTTAATACGCAAGTACTTAGTTTTTTTCAGATACCACAAATGCGCGATCCAGAAAATTCTTCTATCATTCTTGCCACAAATGTATGTTTTCTTCGAAAATACTCAAGTACTACCAGTAGAGTACTCTACTGTCAAATACCTTTTACTCGCAGTAGTTGCGGAAGGCAAAGTAAATACTCTACGCGTGTTGCTATTAATCGGTAGTTTACGTACGGTTGCTGAAACTGGTTTATGCTTACTCACAATTGACCCGAACGATGAAAGTAGGGGATGGAAAGTATTTGTGCGGCGATCGGATGTCTTCTTGGGCCGTTTAAATGGAATTGCGCAGGAGTCTAGTACGAACTAAAAGTTTGTTTCTACATAAGTTGAATCACCCTGTAAAACATTTAACATAGGCTATAATGAAATGAATTGTGAATTATATATTACGTTTTTTACTATTCTGTATTATATTTCTATTCGTATCGCGTGATAGAGATACACAGCTGAAATTTGTAAAAAGTTAACCTGCTAAATCAATAAACTGAATAAAGAAGAATTAAATGCTAATAATGTTATTCCAACATTAAAATGGTGCCGAAACCCGGGATTTAGGAATAAAAATCCCTTACGTAAATATATGTAATTGCTTTACTTTGATACAAGTAACACGCTGAAAAGAGGTGCTCCTCTTTCTAAACACTTCGCCAAATCGCCACCACGTGGAAGGCTTCTAACTATTATAATCTGCAGCTTGCTCCCATTTGAAGAAAATGGAATGTGTGAGTACTGCTATTGAAGATCAACGACGGATGCATGCGCACCTCAGTCGGCTGATGGTAAGCTTCGACAGAAAACCATCCGAGGAAAAGACGAGAGGTTATGTCCAAAGTTTGCTCACCGAAGTGGACACCACCTACCAAAACTTCAAAGTTAGCCACGATAAAATCCTCGAAACCTTGCGCAATAACTCAATACCAGAAACAGACGTTCCCTATTTATCTGAAGATGTGTTTTACACATGCTACGATTTGTACATTTCACTTAAATCAAAGCTGATCGACCTTCAGCTCGAACTTAGCAACCCAGTTTCGCCAGCTGTTCATGCGAGCACTTTCGCGATGGTGAATTCTAGGAACGACACTATTTCCTGAGCTGCCCGTTTGCCAAAAAACGGACTTCCCTGGTTCTCGGGAGATTACCTAGAATGGATTCCATTCCACGATATATTCCTGTCCTTAGTTCACAACAACACAGCTTTAACCGAGGTTCAAAAGTATTTTTATTTAAAAGGTTCCTGTACGGGTACTCCAAAAGAAATGGTAGATGAGTATCCCGCAGCTGACGCCAGCTATGCTCTTGCATGGTCCGCCTTAGTAAGTAGGCATCATAATATACGAAAATTGGTTGATCAACTTTTAAAAAAACTCTTTAACGCACCGCATACCGATGGAGGCTTACAAAGTATAAAAACTCTTCTTGATTTGACACGAAATTGTCTAGCACTCTTAAAATCGGTAGACGTAAACACTTCTGGTTGAGATCCATTACTTATTTTTGTAGTCACTCAGAAACTTGATAAACAAACACGAAAAGAGTGGGAGCAATCGTTGAATGGAAGTAATGACATTCTTCAAGTGCAAACTTTTCTTAAATTTCTTGAAAATACGTATCGTGCCCTGGAGTTTGTTGAAGGAGATGACGAAAATGGTTGTCTCCGGTGGTCCTGACTATAAAAGGAAAGTACAGAACAAACAACGACGACTTCTGCATGCAAATACAACATCTACAGATTCAACTTCAGCTAACTCCATCTGCCCCTGTTGTCAGAAGCATCATCAGTTGTTCAAATGCTTCAAGTTTGCGGCGCTCTCGGCAACTGAAAAGAAAAACTTCGCTATGCAAAACAAATTATGCTTGAACTGCCTAGGTAAGGGTCACACCTACAGTGAATGCAAAATTAATGCCCGGTGCCAGGAGTGCAAACAGGCGCATCATACTATTCTACATACCGCTTTTACACTCAGTGGTTCCAACTACGCTAATAGTCACATCAACTCAAACTTATCACTTTGTACAAACGGCGTACCTGTTAGCAATCAAGCAACTACACTCAAAACACAAAACCTACATTCTCTATGGAGTAATATCCCTACTCAAGTGCTCCTGGCTACAGTTCGAGTAATTGCTGCTTCATGATCTCATAGATATAATCTCAAGGCTCTTGTTGATCAGGGAGCACAAGCTTCTTTTATAACAGAGAATGCTGCTCAATTACTCAACCTCAAGAAAAAAAATGTTAACGTTTCTGTTAGCGGTATTGGGGGTATTCCAGGCATAACTGCTAGAAAAGTAGTAAAACTCACTTTGCACTCTCACTACGAGAAGGAATTTTCGATTGACTGCCAATTATTCGTTTTACCAAAAATTACTTCGTATAAACCAAGTCCAGTCAATTTAAGCAATTTACCTAAATTTTCTGATATACATCTGGCAGACCCTACTTTTTCTTCGCCAGATGACATCGATATAATTATTGGATGTGATGTTTATGGGGATATACTGCTCACTGACATGAGAAAATATGATAGAGGAATTTTACTACAGGAAACCCATTTTGGTTCCGGCCCTACTAGTAAAAGACTTGCTCCAGACTTAGTACATTCAAATTTATGTACACATGACGACACATTTAGGTTATTTTGGGAACAAGAAGAATTATTTGGTGAACGCCAGCTCATCCCGGAAGAAAGTGCATGCGAAAAACTATTCCTAGAAACACATACCCGAGATGACTGTGGACGATATGCGGTATATCTGCCATTTAAAAATCTACTAACAAACGGTACGCTGCCATCATTTACCCGCACTCACCTAAATGCCGTAAGAAGACTTAAGCAACTAGAAAACCGCTTCAAATCCAATCCGAAGTTTGCAGTATTGTACAAAGAATTTTTATCCGACTACGAATCTCTGGGCCACATGGAAAAGATAGGTGAGTACCCAAGAGATGTACAAGAAAAATCTTACTTTTTTTGTCATCATGGTGTCTTACACAGTTCTCGTCGTAAATTCAACGAGTGCGGTCATAGTAAGAGCTCTTGATGCAATATCATTGAATTTGCATTTCTGTAAACAAATAATCTTGTGAACTAAAGAATACAAAAAACAAGCAAAAACAAAGTTTAACTTTATGGGTGACGAGGAAGCTGAGTCGGGTGGAATGTGTGATGACAGCAGAGGCTGGCAAAGCACGTACCAGCACAAAGCAATGAAACCTGAGTCTCCAATTCTATCAAAAAAACAACAAAAGCCAAATATTACACCAAACACGTCAAACAGGTTTTCTATCCTAGATACAAACACACAAAGCGTTGATAGCAATGCTAATGACAATAGCAACGATCAAGAACCAGCAACTACTGAGAGTGTTACTCACAAACCACCCCCAATTTTCATACCACAAGTAAATGACATAAATAAAATGATCACCAACTTCTCAGCTCTAATCGGCAGAGAAAACTTTACATACAAATCCGGCAGAGATGGGCAAGCCAGAGTGATGCCTATTAATAGTGTGTCTTACCGAAAATTAGTGGCTTTCCTAGACACAAATAACATTGTTTTTCACACTTATCAGCTAAAAGAAGATAAAGCATATAAAATTGTGATTAAAAATATTCACCATTCAACACCTGTAGTTGACATTAAACTCGACCTAGCTCGAAGTGGCCACTTTGTGAGAAATATTGTAAACGCAAGAAGTAAAGCAACAAAAATGCCAATGTCTGTATTTTTTGTTGATCTTGAACCGTCAGCCAACAACAAGAGCGTTTTTGATATTAACCGATTATGCAGTGCTGTAGTCAAAATAGAGCCACCTCGTAAATTTAATGATTTGGTACAATGTCATCGTTGTCAGGAATTTGGTCATACCAAACGTTATTGTAAAAAGCCATTTAGATGCGTGAAATGCGGTCTGGACCACCCGACTGCTCTCTGCGAAAAAAATATTGATACTCCTCCAAAATGTGTACACTGTTTGCAAAATCATACCGCCAACTACAAGGGTTGTCGGGTTTATCAGGAACTAGTATGTAAAAAAGATTTAAATAGGACGGTTCCTAATAATCCCATATTCAACGCCAATATCGGAGCAAATGCTAACACACAATTTAACAACAACAACGTCAGCTATGCAGATATCACGAAAGGACAACAAGGTCCTAACACAAATAGCCCTAACAGCTTAGAAAAGTTAGAAGCACTGATCTCCAAACAAATTGAGCTGACCTCAGCTCTAATCACCATGATGACCTCCCTTATATCTAAGTTATGCAGTTAAGTCTTAAGATGGCAATATGGAACGCTAATGGACTTAGTAACCATAGATTAGAAGTTGAACACTTTATGTCAACTAAAAATATAGATATACTCATGATTTCCGAAACACACTTCACGGAAAAGTCCTCTTTTAAAATAAATGGTTTTGATATCATTACTTGCAACCATCCTGATGGTAAAGCACATGGTGGATCTGCAATTATTATTAAGTCTACATTAAAATACAAGGTATTGGAACCGATATCGTCGCCTTCTATTCAGGCAGCGTCTGTCGAAATCATAAGCATCAGTGGTGGAATTGTTATAACCGCACTGTATTTACCTCCTCGTTTCAGCATAGACAAGCAGTCTTTTAATACGTTTTTCACAAAAATGGGCTCCAGATATCTGGCTGGTGGTGATTTCAACGCCAAACACCCATGGTGGGGTTCCCGTCTTATTAATCCCAAAGGTCGCGAGCTGTATAAATGCGTTAACGAAAATAACCTAAACGTCCTGTCTGCTGGAAGGCCCACTTATTGGCCTACAAATCCCAACAAAATTCCCGATGTAATAGATTTTGCAGTACACTCCGGAATCAATCCTAGTCTTCTCGAGATTGTCAATAATGACGACCTTAGTTCAGACCATTCTGCTCTCATTATTAACTTTAACACGCCTGTTTTTGTCACTACTCCAAAACAACGTATTTTAAACAAGCGATCTAACATAGATTTGTTTCAAACTTGGCTTGATTCCCAAATAAACCTCAACATGGAAATAAACTCAAATAGAGATCTGGATGACGCTGTGGAGAATTTCACTAACAAAATACATGAAGCCGGTTTTTTAGCCTCAGATCATAGTCACAATAACACTTCAAAGCCAAAAAGAAACCAACTACCATATTCTGACGTAGTTTCTAATTTAGTGAAGAACAAGAGAAGATTGAGGAGAATATGGCAAAACAGCAGAAATCCGAATGACAAAACAGCACTTAACAAAGCAACTAAAGAACTTAAAGCTAAACTTGCTGAGATGAAAGAAGAGGCGATCGGAGAATACCTTAAAAATGTTGATCCAAACAAGAATGATGAGCACAGTATCTGGAAGGCCACCAAATACTTAAAACGACCTCCCATAAGACAGGTCCCGGTTAAAGACTCTAACAACTCATGGTGCAGATCAAACGAAAGTAAAGTACAAGCTTTTGCCAACCACCTTAGGTCCACTTTTCAACCATTTGATCTTAGCAGCGACAGTCATCGCCAGAGTGTAGAATCATTTCTCGACTGCCCATGCCCAATGGATATACCTATATCTTTCGTAAATCTCTCAGAAGTTCAAACTGAAATTTCAAGAATTAAAAATTCAAAGTCTCCTGGTCACGATAGTATTGATGGATTTATAATCAAACAACTTCCAAAGAAATGCTTATTGTTTTTAGTATTGATATTTAATAAAAGTTTTACGCTCAGCCATTTCCCCACTCAGTGGAAATGTGCGGAAATAATAATGATACCGAAGCCAAACAAACCTGAAAACGAACTGTCCTCATACAGACCAATAAGTCTACTGACAATATTCTCAAAAATACTCGAAAGAATATTCATGCGAAGATTATTGCCGGAGTTGGAAAAACAATCGATCATACCAGATCATCAATTTGGTTTCAGAGAGATGCACGGTACGCCGGAGCAATGCCATCGTGTAGTTAAAACTATTCTTAGCAGTTTGGAGGAAAAAAAGTATTGCTGTGGCATCTTTTTAGACATTAAGCAAGCATTTGACAGAGTCTCAGGACTGCTGTATAAAATAAAAAAGATTCTTCCTACCCCGCTCTATCTCTTTCTTAGATCTTACCTATGTAATAGACACTTTTATGTTAAAATTCAAGATGACGCTTCTGACATATTCGAAATAAACGCTGGAGTTCCACAAGGCAGTGTATTGGGCCCAACACTTTACACAATTTTCACAGCAGACATGCCAATAATAGAGGATAGTAATTTAACAGTTGCAACATATGCAGACGACACTGCTATACTTTCGTCCTCATATTCCGCTCACGAAGCTGCCGAAATTGCACAAAAGCAGTTAGATGAATTACAATCATGGCTTACCGATTGGAACATCGTTGTAAATGCTGCAAAATCAGTTCATGTTACTTTCACACTGAGAAAAGAAGAGAGTCCTAATGTCACCCTTAACCAAATCGTAATTCCCAAATCGAATTGTGCAAAATACTTGGGCTTGCACTTAGATAGAAGACTTACTTGGCGTGATCATATCAGGGCAAAGAGGATGCAGCTCAAAATTAAAACTAGAAAGATGTACTGGTTACTTGGCCCTAAGTCTAAACTTAGCCTTAAAAATAAAATTCTTCTTTACAAAACGATACTGAAACCAGTTTGGTCTTATGGAATTCAAATCTGGGGTACAGCAGCTAAATCCACCATAATAGTGATACAAAGATACCAGTCAAAAACACTAAGACTTATAGCGAACGCTCCGTGGTATATCAAAAATATTCATTTGCATAAAGATTTAAACACACCGATGGTTATAGAAGAAATAAAGAGACATAGCACAAGATATCTCGAGAGACTAAACAGCCATCCGAACACATACGCCATAAACTTATTAGACAACAGCGAGGATATACGAAGACTGCAAAGATTGCACCCCTTGGACTTGCCGTTTAGAACATAAGTATAATAATAATATCAAAAACTCTTTTGGAGTTCAAATTGCAATCAATGCATCAACGTTAATATTAGCTACTTATACCATTTACTTATTGTCAAACGACAGATTGTAAATAAAGAAATCTAAAAAAAAAAAAAAAATGGTGTCTTAAGAGACAGCAGTACCACCACTAAATTAAGAGTTGTATTTGATGGAGGAAACGGTCGACCACAAAATATTTCTCTCAACGAAGAGCTCGCTTCGGGTCCGCCTTTGCAGAATGACCTACCTAGTATAATTACTCGATGGCGTTGTCATAAAATTGCATTTACAGCTGATTTGGAGAAAATGTTTCGCCAAATAATGGTTTGCGATGAACATCAAAAATTTCAGTGTATTTTGTGGAGAGATGATGTAAGAAAGAACATCAGCATCTATAAATTGCGCACAGTTACGTATGGGACTACCTCAGCTCCGTATTTAGCCATACGTGTTCTCCGTCAATTAGCACTTGATGAAAACTCCGAATTCCCTCTCGCAAGCAAAATATTTCTGAACGATAGCTGTCGTCGACATCATATCAGGCGCTGATTCCATAACAGATGCAATAGAGCTACAAAAGCAGTTAAGTAATCTTTCTAATTTCTCAAACTCTAACGAATTGATGAACGTCATCCCTCCTGAAAACCGCGAGAGCGTGGATGCATTTCAATTGAAAGATGATAACTTTGTTAAGGCCTTAGGCATTTATTGGGAAGTAAACGAGGATCACTTCTGCTTTAAACTTAACTTTAGTTTCGCTTCTACGGTAACCAAAGGTAGTATGCTATCGGACGCCTCGAAGCTGTTTGATCCCCTAGGATGGCTAGCGCCGGTTACTATCGTAGCCAAAAGTATGTTTCAACGATTGTGGAAGGAAAATTTAGATTGGCAAGATCCTCTTCCAACTAAACTACATGAAGAATGGATACGATATCGTGACTCGTTAAAAAATCTGGAAAGCATCAAAATATTAAGATGGCTTAGCAGCTATAAGAACAGCAAAATGGAATTGCATTGATTTAGCGATGCCTCTTCGTTAGCTTATGCAGCAGTACGCAGTGGTTCACAGTGAGAAAAGCGCAACTTCATTTCTAATTCAGTCCAAAAGCAAGGTGGCCCCCCTAAAGACTGTCTCGATTCCGAGATTGGAATTGTGTGCAGCAACATTGTTAGTTAAACTCATGGTAAAGGTTAAGCGCTATTTCGATCATGACCTGAGCAACATTCATTAGTGGACGGATAGTATGGTTGTCTTAGGTTGGATACAAAGTTGTTCAACACGACGGTCGGTTTATGTAGCTAACAGAGTTGCAGAAATTCAACGTTGCTCTAGGGTAGATCAGTGGAGATACATACCTACAAGCCAAAACCCTGCCGACTGTTTGACGAGAGCATTAGCATCAAATGAGCTTATAACGTATTTGTGGTGGAGTGGACCGCAATGGCTCATCGCAAACGAGAAAACTGAATTCGACACTAATTTAGAGCAACGAAAGTCTCACATCACTACACGTGTTGGTGTTTCGGAGTCGACATATCCCAGCTTCATATTTAGTTTTTCTTCTTTATCACGACTTAAACGTGTAATAGCTTACGTTATGCGCTTCTTTCATAATACTAGAGCTCTGGTGCTCCGTCGTAAGCACGAAGAGAATCATTATATAGAGAATAACTATCTAAAGACATATGAACTCAATCGTGCACTCAACACTCTTATAAAAGCGGTACAACATGTAGATTTGGCGTATGAAATCAGTTGCTTGGAGAATAAACATTCGTTACCCAAAAATTGTAGATTTCTAGATCTTTCACCTTTTATTGATGTTCGAGGTATACTGAGAGTTGGAGGGAGAATAAGCAAGGCAGCAGCAGCGTTTGACAAAAAACATCCCATTTTGTTAACAAAAACGAATCCATTGTCGTAGCTTATTTTTACAGATGCTCATCAGAAAACTTTACATGGTGGAGTTCAATTGATGATGTCGTATGTCATGCGTCGCTATTGGATTCTCTCGGCACGCTCTCTAGCTCGCTCTGTGCTTCGTAAATGTGTGATATGTTTTCAATATACAGCTAAAGCACACCAGCAACAAATGGGAAATTTACCGGCTGTTCGGCTTCAGCCATCGAAAGCATTCCTACACAGCGGATTAGACTATGCAGGCCCGATAGCCATAAAGCAATCAACAGCTCGTAAAGCAACAACTTCTAAGGGCTATATCTGTCTCTTTGTTTGTATGAGCAGTTTCAAGTCTTACATCCGACGCTTTTATCGCAGCTTTTCGTCGATTTGTTTGCAGAAGAGGTCGATGTGCAGACTTGTACTCCGACTGTGGAACTACCTTTGTGGGCGCCGATAAAGAACTGCAAAATTACTTTAAAAGGCAGAAAGCTGAGCTCGCTGAATATCTAGCAGGGGCACTAGCAAACGAAGGTATGGCCTGGCACTTCATACCACCCGCGTCTCCCCACTTCGGAGGCTTGTGGGAAGCTGGTGTGAAGTCGAGCAAACATCATTTGCGTCGAGTAATGAAAGATCGTACACTTACTTATGAGGAACTGAACACTTTACTCACACAAATTGAAAGTTGCCTAAATTCGAGGCCATTGTACCCTTTAACTGCGCACCCAGATGATTCTCAGGTATTAATACCTGCTCATTTTCTTGTGGGTGAGCCAACTACATGCATTTCAGAAGAGAATTTACTTGACACTAATATCGATCGACTCACTCGCTGGAAACTCGTGGAGCGGCTTAAACAACATTTCTGGCGCAGATGGACCGATGAATATATGCACATATATGCTGTCGCTGACGTAGTTTTGTTAATGCATGAGCGTAGCGCTCCCGGCTACTGGCCACTAGCAAAAATACATGAACTTCACCCTGGAACTGATGGTTTGGTGAGAGTAGTAACACTTTTTTGCAACGGGAAGTTAGTAAAACGACCTATCACGAAAATTTGTATCTTGCCCACCTCCGAATCGAAGCCTTATGATCAAAACTCCGACCAACGCTACGCAGAAGAAGGTTAAGAACAGCCGTTCTAAAAGGGGGAGAATGTTCGGTATGAACTAAAAGTTTGTTTCTACATAAGTTCAATCACCCTGTAAAACATTTAACATAGGCTATAATGAAATGAATTGTGAATTATATATTACGTTTTTTACTATTCTGTATTATATTTCTATTCGTATCGCGTGATACAGATACACAGCTGAAATTTGTAAAAAGTTAACCTACTAAATCAATAAACTGAATAAAGAAGAATTAAATGCTATTAATGTTATTCCAACAGTAATTTTTTTTCCAATTCCTTTGAAAGGAATTGAAAATGTAATTGATTTTTTTCAATTCCATTACGTGGAATTGCAAGAGTACTTTAGTTTTTTCAATTACTCAAAGGAATTGTAAAAGTAATCGAGAAACTGAAAGTTCATTCACGAATATACAATGTGGAGTTTTTGTTGTGGTCAAAGATTAAAATCGAAAGCACACATTGGACATCTTCTATGTATATCTATATATATAAAAATGTTGTGTTCGTATGTCACGGTCATCAAAACCCGAGAACGACTGAACCGATTTGAATAATTTTTTTTATTATTCGGTATAATACCAGAACCAATGGTTTCGCAAAAATTTGGAGGGTTGCCACCTATTTTAAAATTTTGAAACCCAATTATATTGATAAAATTAATGAATTATTACAATATGGGTATCAAGTTAAAGAGGTTTAAGAAACATAACTGCTGGAAGTATTTTTGATGAGGGTTGCCACCTATTTGAAAATTTAAACTCAGTCAAATTGTAAAAAAAAAAATTAAATATTGCTATGTGGGTGTCAAACTAAAGAGTTTTAAGAATGCTTATTGCCGAAAATATGTTTGAGGAGGGTTGCCATCTGTTTGAAAATTTAACTAAATTACATTGATAAAATAAATAAAATATTACAATATGGGTATCAAATTAAAGAGGTTTAAGAAAGATAACTGTTGGAAATATTTTTGAGGGGGGCTGCCACCTATTTGGAAATTGTAACTCAGTTAAATTGATAAAGTAAATGCAATGTTGGCATGTGGGTGTCAAACTAAAGAGTTTTAAAAAGGCTTACAGTCTACCATGAACACTTCCAGAAATATGCAATATGAAAAGTTCGGTTTATATGGGAGGTGCCACGCCCCATTCTTCAACCATGCAAATTTTTCTCCATGAGTATGGAATTGGTCTTATATATGTATATATCACCATACCCAGTTCTAGTCCTCTACCACAAATATATGCAGTTTGAAAAATTCGGTTTGTATGGGAGGTGCCACGCCCCCTTTCAATATCGAAACTTTTTTTAGCCTATAACCATCCGTGGAAAGTCTGCAGTATATTCCGAAATTTCAAAAAAATCGGTACGGCCTTTCTCGAGCTTTGCGAACAGAAAAAAATGCCTTTCAAAATATATATTAGTATAGACTAGCCAATATCTGCTTGTTTTGCGGCTTAAAACACTACTACCGATGAAAATCGATGGATAAATAAACAAGTTTGCAAGGGTTAGGTTGAAGTGGCTGCTAGGCCCAGAGGGCGCCAGCACATTTAGGCCCGATCATAGCCCATTGTGATTTGCAAGGGTTAAGTGAAAGTGTAATAATTTTTTGTATAAAATACTAGCAGGAAATAATGTTACCCATACGCCATATCGTACATGACCGTATGACCATCTTAAGTTTGGATTTTTTTCATTCGCAATGAAAACTTAAAATGAAAATAACTTGACTAAATGACCTTATCTAAAAAAAATGGTATACAGATCCGTAACATACTACTTAAAATTAATTTTACGCCTCTCGGCGTTTTTTTGTGTAATTTGAGCGTCGTTACAGTGTTATCATCAAAATTAAGCCATAGCAATGATATATGTTTATAAAACTCTTAGGAGGTAGGATCTCCAGTTCGACAGGGCTCGTAATTCAAGCGGACTCTATCCTCATTTGTAACGCAGGGTACCAGTAAGAGTACTTCAAAGGCCCCAGAAGGCACGCCATTTTGGGTAGAATTAAGGGTACCATAATATACAAAATTAACTCAGTGCATTTTTATAGGTACGCAGGGATTAGTCCAAGAGAACAGCAGTAGGATCTGGAAAATTTAACCGTTACCTTATAAACTGAACAGCTACAGTTTAAGCTATTCAGTTTTCTTAAAGTCCAATTAGTAATACTACTTAGGTATAAGTTGTTTATTCAAGGCAGTTAGCAACCAAGAAATTTAACAAAGCTATTGCAATTCAACAGTAAACAATTTTTTTTTATAAATTTTTCGATTACTTTTTAAATTACTTTGAGGAATGGAATTGGAAAAAAAATCAATTACATTTTCAATTCCTTTCAAAGGAATTGGAAAAAAAATTACATTTTCAATTCCTTTCAAAGGAATTGAAATAAAAGAAATTACATTACTAGCACGTAATTTATTCCAATTACAATATGAAATTCCTTGTAATGGAATTAAAGAAAAAAACAATTCCATTTGAAATTACTTCAAGGAATTGAAAAAGTAATCGATTCCTTTGCTGTGAACTAAACGAATTGAATCCTAATTACAATTACTGAGGAATGTAATTGTAATTCCAATGTAATTGCATTTACCCAGTTTTGCTCTTTATACATAGATATAGATAGAAGATGTCCAATGTGTGCTTTCGATTTTAATCTTTGACCACAACAAAAGTTCCACATTGTACATTCGTGAATGAACTTTCAGTTTCTCGATTACTTTTACAATTCCTTTGAGTAATTGAAACAACTAAAGTACTCTTGCAATTCCAGGTAATGGAATTGAAATAAAATCAATTACGTTTTCAATTCCTTTCAAGGGAATTTAAAAAAAAATATTACATTACTAGCTCGTAATTCATTCCAATTACAATATGAGGTTTCTTGTAATGGAATTAAAAAAAACAGTTACATTTGAAATTACTTCAAGGAATTGGGAAAGTAATCGATTCCCTTGCTGTGGACTGAAGGAATTGATTCCTAATTACAATTCCTTGTAATTTGTAATTGGGAGTAATTTGTATCCTAAAGGAATCATTACGACCCAGCTCTGACAGCTGCTGACGTTTAGGTATTTTTATTGATATTTGCTCAGCGGTGGAGAATACAAAGTTTTGTGTAAATTTTTTAAATTATTTCAGGTGGAAACCAAAACAGGGCCTATACGTATATTTCTTCTTATTCTGACTTTCTTCAACATACGCTTCAATTTCATTGTGGAAGTCACTGCCGGATTTCCTATATCGACAGTGGTGTCGAGTGCTTTCGGAATACTTTTTCAGCCGAGTACCTTTCAAATGTTTGGAGTTAAATAAATTAATTGAATAAACGAATATTTACATACTTCTTTCATTAGTAAATCGCAACAAGATTGTTCATTTTTAAATTTAACGAACTCGTTGATAAAAATTAATGTTGACAAAAATGCAACCGTGTGCCACAATCCTGCTTGCAAATTCCTACTGGCAAAAATTTTCCCAGCACGAATTTGCAACTTCCCCTCCACATGAAATGTCAAAATTGTGCTCTCTCCTTGCAAGTTTTACTGGGTTTTTGGCTAAACGAACACGATTTGGTAACAATTGGTACCAACTTGTACAAATTTTTTGCATAGCGAGCTTTCTTAATCTTTACAAAACTATGTAGTATATCACTTTTTTTTATTGTGCATGCCCGTGTCAGTTTTTGAGTGTCCGTCCAAGTTCCGCCGGAGCAGCATTCTCGTTCTAAAGGAGCAACCTTTTATACCGCAGGTGCTGCACACTTACAAGTAAGTATAGTACACGTTAATAATAGTTTGAATATTATACGAATATTTTATTGTGCAGGTGAGGGTCAGTTTTTGTGAGCCCGGCCAAGTTCCACTGGTGCAGCATTCTTCTACAGGTGCAGCTTTTCAGACCCCACATGCAGCCGCTTCGTTCCACACCTTCAAGTAAGCATTGTCCACGTCAACAATAGTTGTTAAAGTATATTAACTATATGAATATTTTATTGTACAGGTTCGGGTCAGTTGTTTTTCCATCCAAGGTCCGCTGCTCCAGTATTCTCGTTCCGCTGGTGCAGCCACTTTGTTCAGGTTCAGGTCCAGGTCAGTTTTAGTGTGTCCGTCCACGTTCCGCCGGAGCAGTCTTTTACCGCAGTGCAGCCGCTTTGTTCCACCCTTATAAGTGAGTATTGACAACGATAATAATAGTTATAAAACTTTATTATATGAATCTTTTGTTGTGCATGTCCGGATCTGTTTTTGTAGGTTTGTCCCCGTTTCGCTAGTGCAGCCCACTGGTCCCGCAAATTCAAGCTCTTTTTATTTATTTACCCCCTTATTCTAGAACCCGAATTTTCGTGATTCGTAGCTACGCTACGAAAAATCCACATGCTGCAACCCATGCGGAAACATGTGCAGCATTGCCAGCTATCAGTTGTTTTTCGAAGATAGCTGAATGAAGGAATACCAAGTGGAGAATTAAAAAACCACTCATGACGGTGCTTATTTATATTAAAATTGTTTGATTTTATATATTTTGAAGGAAAATATGGATTATGTAGCATTTGCAATTATAGCACCGGAATAAGAGCGCGCTATGGGAAAGATTTCACAAAGATATGCGGAGCTGTCGGGCATAGTAACCATGAACGCATCTATGCCAGCTTCCGGTTGAATTGTTGAGCCACAAGCCAGAACTGCTCCTATGCTTGAAGAACTGGTTCTCAATCCAGTTAATGCAATAACAGCTTCTTCCAAGCCATTGAAAACATGTACTTCCCACCACCTACTGCGCTTACTTCTGCCTTCGGCCGCGCTTAGGGATTATAACCCTTACTAAGTAGAATTATCCTTCTGTGTTGACGGAGAAGAGGGGCTTCCGCATGTTAAAGGTATACAACGTTTCTTATGAATATAACTCGGGCTACACCATCCACTGTATTTTTGCGCAGAACCCACATCGCAATTTACAAAAAAAGTGCATAGTGCAAACCGAATTATTAATAACTAGTGCCCGGGAATTTGAAACATTTGTTTTAAATAAAAGTTTCATCTTTTGATTACGTGTATATTAAAGTTTTTGGATTCGGGTTATGCCTTTGGACACAACAACCAAAAATCGTTGTACAAATAACTAAACCGGACCCAAGTTCCTCGATAAGGGCAACAAAGACTATTTTTTGTTCGTTTATATAAAGCAGTGGATGAAAATATGCGTATATACGAAAGGCATATTTATCTGCTTAGAAGAACACCACTAATATTTCCTGCAAACACACATCGATTTACATCTTTTATCTCGCCTCCGACACAGAATTTTTTTCGTACAAAATTACGCAAAAAGGCTTATTCGTTCGTTTTTAGGCATGCCATTGTTACGAATTTCGAAAGTTTCTACGATTCGTAGCAAAATCCGAATACGAAAGAGTTGCAGAATAGGGGTGTTAGAGTCTATGATTAGTACAATCTTACAGACTAGAATAGCAAAAAACTTAATAAACTGTATCATTAAGAGTAACATGTACACAAGGTTTTCTTAAATTCTATCCTATTGGCAAAAATGCTAACATTGTACACTTTGCGTGACCCAGTAAGAACAGTATTTGTAATCTAACGCGTTATATCCCATGTAGTGCTACAAAAAGTATGCGTGAGAAATTCAAAAATTTTCCATCATTTAGTAAAGGCCTTCGGGACCAATCTAACGCATTCTCTGTTGTACGTGTGAGCGTTTATCTCTTTTTTATACACGAAATTTTACTATTATGAAATAGAATAGTTATCTCTTTTCAATCGTCTATAGCAAGGCAATTTTTAACGCGATATATAACGTATCACATGGCATACACATATAGTGTAATCCTAACGCACAGAAAATACATTTTCTATGTGATATACATACCCGTTATTTTCACTGTATAAATAACAAAATATTTAGTAGGTATTTATTTCAATATTGAAGTTTTATTGAATCTAAGTACTACAAATATGTATATATATCAGAAAATTTACGTTTAAAATTTTTGGAAATCGAATACAAAACATAAAGCTTAATCCATTTCAATTCTATAAACTCTTAAGCAGAGATTACACGATTTCTTCATTTGTACAGATTTGTAGATTTTGGCGGTCACAGAGTGGTGTTGTCTAGAAACTTTTATCGAGATGGGCCCAGCTCAATAAAAAAAATTGTCCAAACAACCCCACTCTGTGACTACCAAAATGTGCAAATCTGTACTAATGTACAAATCGTGTGATCCCTGCTTTACTTAAATAAAGCTAAGAATCAATTTTAAGGAAAATAATTTTACTTAGAAATTGCGCAAATTCATTTACTTGTATTGAGTCTTACTTATAGTATTTAAAAGTAAAAATTAATTTTCAAAATGGTAATCCCACTTTTGACCAGTATGATAACCACGATTTAAAACCTTGTTTGAGAACTTGCTTCCACCTCGTTTTTTCTTGATTGGATGAGTTTCTTCTGGCGGTACCGGTTGTGACTTAGCTCAACAGACTTTCTTAAAAGTTTGTCGAAGCTAAGTCGACCTTCAGCTTTAAAAACATCTGAAAGAGAGGAATGTAAGAATGGCATATGAGGCCATGAGAGCATAAGTGGCTTAACCCACAATTATTTTTTTGTACTTAACTTCTTAAAATTGTTTCCAGTTTGATAAATTTTAAAGTAAAGGTCGCTTATTCCTTAATTTGATGGTACGTTATATAGCTCTGTACCTTAAAATTAAGGAATAAGCGACTTTTATTTTAAAATGTACCACGTTTGAGACTACTTTAAGTAAGGATGTACACAAAAAAAATATATAAATATAGTACTTTGTATATCTCAGCAAACTATTAAGCAAAATACATAAAAAAAGAGAAATAAACACAAACCAATTTTAAATATAACGATTATTTTCGGTCTCTGGAATAAACATTTTACGAGATCAACATACCGAATAACAATTCATTAACCAGCACAAGCTTAATTAATGCCTTTTTATTTTTTCTCCCATCCAAGTTGAATAAAATCAAAAGTTCATCGGCCATAAGTTTACGTAAGACGTCATCTACAGTTCCGCTTGTGCCTTTAATTTGGTACAAATATATTTTCTGTAAATTATAAAAAAGGTCTATTGAATAATTCCATAAGATTTAAAAAGTGATCAAAATATACCATTGCTTCTGCATATTCTTTTGCTTTTAATTTTTGTTCAACCTCATATGCGGCGTCAACGCTAACCATTGGCAATGAAGCTACTTTTTCGATTTGTGTACGGTCTTCTACTTCGCCTGTCAAACGGCTTACAGAGTGGTGAACTTTGGTGAGCACGGCCTTGCATTCTCTTACGTTCTGGTTTTGTGCCATTAAAACACCTCTATCAAGCGCCTATTCCAATATAATAAAAAAGGCAAATTGGTATATACGTCTAGGCGAATTTGATATGAGTGTGAAAATAAAATTGTGTATATAAAATTGCCTCGAACTGCATACATTTTCCTTTACAGCTTTCTCCAAAATATCGAGTCTGCACATCATTTCGTTTTGAGTTTCCAAAATTTTTGCTAAAAGATCCTTGATTTCTGAAATTGTAAAAATATAACATGTACAGTTACTCACAGAAATATTAGTTCTTTAGTTTTTTCATAATACTGAAAACTCAGAAATATTAGGTGTTTAGTATTTTCACAAGTGATTGAAAAGTTTTAAATTTCGATGAAAATTATTTTGAAATTCGCCGAGCTTTTGCAACATATATGGTATTTTTTAAATAAAAATTACGGTTTTGTTTAAATAAAAATTAACGAAAAACATTTATAATGGAAGATATTTTTAATGTCGTGAAAAAAACTAAGCGAATACTTTCAACGAGTTAAAGTTACCTGTATTGAAATCTTTTTGTGTTTCTTTGCTTAGGTCTCTCGTATCGTAGGCCGAATCCAGCTGAAATTTCTTTTTGTAAAGTTTATACACTGGAAATAAATACAAAATAAAAATATATGTCTATATACTAAAATTATATGGAGAATTTACCTGGGGGTGTGACCAAAGCCTGGGATTGACCAAAGGAAAAATCCAGCTGACTCTCTTCGAAGGACAAATCCATGTTTGCTTAAAAATATAATTAATTTTAGTTATAGTTATTGACATTTAGTGTAAGTTTTTGGCATATTGAATTTTAAATATTTTAATAGTTAAGTTACAAAAGGATTTTTTTTTTAATTTTTGATATTTTTTAATAGTTAAGTTACAAAGGCAAAAGTTTAGTTCAGATTTTTAACTATTTACAAAAAGGGCTAGATGAATTAGAAAAAACGTGATTCAGCCAATATGAACATTTTAGTTCGAAAACGCGTGAAAAAGAGTGTGAAGAATTGGAATAAGCAAAATATTATTTTCTTGGGGAATACAAAAGTATTTGTATTCTATATCTGCTCTGTTAATTATGACTAACTCATTACTAATTTCACTGGCTAAAAGTATTCCCAATCCGGGTGAAGATTCTAGTGGTTGCTCAAAGTAGTTTTGAATTTTTAGGAAGTTATATACTAGTACCACATCCCGACCGGATTCTTTACGAATTTCGATTACTTTAATAGGACCAAACAGAGGGGTGAAACAAAAGGAATCTTTTTCTTTTTTCGTATCTATATTCAATATCCCCGATTGTTATATTGTTATATATAATTGAATGTGGGCCATTTCTCTCCTGAATTCTCAAATAAAGCTGTTGCAATATTTTGTTGGGTTTTTTTATAATTCTTTTTAAATGCTGCATGTAATTTTCGAACCTGTACGCAGTCGGTTAAATGCAATAAACCGTGAACATTAAAGCTTATTAAATGTTCACCGAAAATAATTCCAAAAAAATTTACGAACTCTGATAATATTGCCTGAATCACATTTTTTTCATTTTTGTATTTTTTTTCGCATGAAAGAAGTCTTATCCCCGCATGCAAGAGAAGAAAGTGATAGTACAAGTCCTCGTCAATGTTATCTTTTAAAACAAATATGCCTAAATATAATAAAAATTGACGAAACTCTGTTGATTTCCAAATAGCAATTTCGTCGAAACTTCTGCAAACTCTACCGAATTCAGATGGAACCAATTTTGAAACGAAATTTAGCTTTTCATTCATTTTGGTTACGTTTGCCTTTTTCAATAGCAAGTGAAGCAATTTTTTGTTATACCCAGGTCAACCAAATGCATAGGATCCAACGGGAACTGTGACACTATGCCGAAATCATGAAGTTCTAATATGTTAGGTTGATGTCGAAATTGGTTGCAGTGATGCCCGGGATCAAACCTACTTTTAAACGAAAAGTCAGACCGTGCATCATGCATTTGCTTGGAGAAACTTACACGCTTCTTTAAGTATTGACCTACTTGTGTGCATTTGGGACAGCTGTTTTTTCCGTTGTGGTACTGAACACCTGTTACAAATGCACGAGCAGGAGAATCACAAACAAATGCACGAACGCTAAATTTCACATTATGTTCACCAATTTTTACTCCAACTTCCCTCAAACGCGACACTTCTTCGCAAAAGTCCTTCATGAAATCGTTAATATTCCATGGCTTTTCGGTGCCAGAAAAACAAGCTATTACAAATGGTTGTACCTGGGGGTACCCAACAAGTGCTCCTAAAATTGGCCACAATACCTTATTAGAGCTTTTAAATAACTTGAGTCCATCTATGCCGACATCTATTTTAATTTCTTCTAAGGCCTCTGGAAACTCAAATAAGTTTTCTGAAAAGTGTGCTTGGACTCCGAAATAAAAAATTCACCACTGGGTATAGCTTGGAGCTGTATTTTATTTTTTTCAGTTCCAAGTAAACTTTTCGCGGAAAGGGGCAAATCATTAACACCCATGTCTTTTAAAGTATGCAATAGATCTGTTAGGGAGTTATGCGATATACAGTTTCGAATTGCCCAGGACTTGAGTTTATGAACGTTGTCAACTTTTGGAATAAAGTTGGAGCACCCTGGTACATCGTCTCACCGCAGTCACTTTCTAAACTAACTTCACTATTGCAGCCACTTTCAATTATAACACTTGCACTATCACTTTCTTCACTTTCTACGAAGCAAAACTATCTATTTTTCTATATTTTTCTGCATTTCTATTAAAATATTGCTTTTCTAAAGCCACAAGATTCCTAATAGTTTTTTTACTCATTTTGGTACTTGCCTTTCACTTCTTCACTTTTTACAAAGTTTCTCCTGCTGCGCTCCTGGTTCTTATGCTTTCTGCAACGTAAATGCCTTTTATAATATTAATTAATTAATGTAAATGCAAAATTACTTACCGAATCGCCGCGGCGTGGGTAAAATTTTTGACAACTTTGCGAAAATTTGACAGCCATTTTAAGTATTTATTAGTGACACTTATTTCTTAAGCCAAACCCGGTACCGTTGTAATAGTAACCGGATAGGTAAAGGCTTTAATATTTATAAGTATATAGTTTAGTGATTCGTTTGTGACAATGGAACAATTAAATATGCATTTAAATACTTGTAATCAACCATCGAAAGACACAAAGTTGAAATGTATACATATGAGTCGTTTTCCAGTATTACGTATGAAAAAATCTGATGGGTATCTATTATCTAACATCTACGACAAATATTTTCTACATCACTAATTATTCCAATTCGAGATGTAAGAAGGAATAAAATATAGGCTTATAGCAGGCGAGAATAGGCTAGCTCACTCTTACATTATATAGCAGTTGGAATGGGATATGTAATTGAAATCACTCATTAGCCTTATCATGGGTTCATTTAGAGAATAATTCGTCTTACATAGGTCAATCGAAAACATATCATGTTGACGTAGCAATGATTGGATCATTGAGTTTAATGCGATCTAATAGAGTTGGGCAGTCAATTTCCCCACTCAGAATATCATGTAAAAACATCAGACCCGAGATAGTCCGCCTACTACGAAAAGTATGCAAGCTAATCACTTTGCCGCGAGATATATATCGTGGAGTAGGATTTTCAAACCTAATTTGAGCCAAACCAAATTTTAAACAACATTTTTGTACACGCTCAATCCTGTTATGGTGAAATTCGTAAGAAGGATTTCATATTATAGAGGCGTATTCCAGTTTGGACCTGACAAACGCATTACATACAAGATTTCTTGTATAGGGATCATTGAATTGAGCACTGTTTCGCTTAATAAAAGCTATTGAGGAGAACGCTAAGACTTTCAAGCAGGGTTGCCACTTTGGTAAATTGTTACCAAAATTGGTAGAAAAAATTTGGGTTGGTAAAAAGGTAAATTTTTTCCCATTTTGGTAGATTTTTGATGAACTTTCCGTTCCCGATCTATTTTTCGTAGTTATCTTTAAATATATTATAAATTTCTTTGCATACTTTTTATATAATTACATACGTATAAATGTATATCGATATAAAGCGAACATATCGCGCTCCATTTTACTGGAATCCCAAGGAGTTTTTGATTGTCTAAATATTTTAAATGATTATTTAAAGATAAAGAAAAATTTTACAGGTATGTAATTACGCACTATGATTGTTCGCAAAAAAAAATAAATCAACGCCATTTTTTATTAATGAAAAAAAAAATCAACGGAAATTTTAAGCAGCACATTGTTGGCTATATTCAAATAGTATGGGCTTTAAAGCTCCATACCTTAAATTGTTCTAAAAATTCAGAGTAAAATACTCGAAATTTAGGCGAAAATTTTTGGAATTTTTCTATATGTTGTATATAGTTTGAATCCTCGATTTTTTTTTTGGATTTAATTGAAGCAATAAAAAATTTTTACTCGATAACTATTGCGGATATTAAAAAAAATCACTTTTTTGAGTCACAGCATTTGTCTATAATAACTCGAGTTGAAGTTTTTCAAATAATGAAGTTTCATTGTTGCCTTTAGTTTCTTCACTCCCGCTTTTAGTTGAAGGAAACTGAGAATATGCCAATAATATAACGCAAATACCGTATAACTAGTTAAATAAAAAGTTCTTAAAAACAATCTTAATTCTTATTGAAGTAACTAAAAAAAATAAAAAAAACTATAGTTTTAATTAAAATAAACAAAAAAATAACAAAACTATAAAAAAGTTATTGGTAGATATTTCCCAGATTTGGTAGATTTTTTCAAGTGGATGGTAAATATTTTTTTTCGTCAGTGGCAACCCTGCTTTCAAGTCATCTGCATATAACAGGTATTCACAATGTTTAAAACAAGCACTGGAATCATTCATAAAGAGAACAAAGAAGGGCGTAAAATACTTCCTTGTGGAACTCCCGACGTCGCAGTGAGGGAATGAGCTAATCCCATCGACTACAACTTTATTTACACTATTGCAAAGATAAGAGTTTATCAAGGACAGAAAGCTTGAGTGAATACCCAAGTGTTTTAACTTCTGCAGAAGTAAATTATGTGACACACGATCAAAAGCTTTAGATATATCAGTGTATATGGTATCAACCTGGTAGCCACCCACAAACGCTGATATACAATAGTTTGAAAAAACGGTTAGGTTAGTTACGGTTGAGCGCCCTGGAACAAACCCATGTTGAGAGGGAGATATTGATTGTTTAATGGCAAATGAAAGTTTACTACTAACAATCTTTTCAAATAATTTCGCAATATTAGGAAGCTTAGAAATAGGCCGATAGTTCGAAATGTCACTTTTGTCTCCTGCTTTAAAAATAGGAGACACAGCCCCTACAAGAACAGTGATAGTCATTTGATTGATCATGTGATCCTCACTGATCAATCACACTTGATGAGCATGCTTGTCACAGCTGATTTATCATACTTGATGTATACACACATCACAATTGATCAATATTGACGTATATGTAAAAAAGCGTATTTTATAATTTTTTACATAAAACAAATGTGTTACATTTATTATTAGTTGTACTTATGAAACTACGAAAAATATAATTAAATAAATTAAAAGCTTTGCTTNACAGCTGATTTATCATACTTGATGTATACACACATCACAATTGATCAATATTGACGTATATGTAAAAAAGCGTATTTTATAATTTTTTACATAAAACAAATGTGTTACATTTATTATTAGTTGTACTTATGAAACTACGAAAAATATAATTAAATAAATTAAAAGCTTTGCTTCATTGCATAAGGAGATATATTAAACTAATAGGAAATTAAAAATTAGGAATCCATTGCATAGGGATGGGTCAGGTGATTGAGTCAAGCGAAATTTTGACTAGTTTTTGGTCTTTTTCTTTTGATATATTTTTTGTATAAAAGTTTCGCACTTTACCTAACCAGCGCCACATAAATCTACATTTGAAACTTCCTATAAAAATTACGAAAATTCAAGAAACTTTAACATTTGCAACCGAAAATTTTAAACTTTTTATTGCGAATTTTTAGATAAGTTTTGGGTATGCAGTTTGGTAGCTCATTAAATTTTAGTAGTAAAGTGCAAATTTCAAGACGCAAGAAAATCGCGTTGATTTTTTTTGGCTGACGGTGGGTTTTGTATGGGAGAAAATGCACTTTAACCTACTAAAATTTAATGAGCTACCAAACTTAAAGTTAAAAGTTAAAAATTTCCGGTTGCAAACGTTAAAGTTTCTTAAATTTTCATAATTTTTATAGGAAGTGTCAAATGTGGATTTATGTAGCGCTGGTTAGGTAAAGTGCGAAACTTTTATACAAAAAATATAAACAAAAGAAAAATAGCAAAAACTAGTCAAAATGTCACTTGACTTAATCAGATGACCACAAGGGTATTAAATTAATAGGATATAAAAAATTAGGAATTATAATTAAAATTATCTACAACTTGAATTAGAAGTTGAAGTAGAGGTTAGGATAGATGTTGAGGTAGAGGTACGGTTCTGGTTGTTGTTGTAGCAGCTGTAGTCGTTGTTTTGCCTTTTCGAAGGTACTTTTTTTGCTGAAGCCGATGATGGGCACGTACCACTGCTTTGCGTAATCTCTTTTCAAATTCTAAAGCGCCTTGTGCTGAGAAAACATCTAAAATTTAAATACAAAGGCGTACATGTAAAAAAATAGATATGTTTTTTTTTATAATAAAATGCATACCGCGCAGAGTCTTATTCACAAAAGTTAGTTCGCTCAGCGCCTGTTTCTCCCACGTTCCCTCCCAGTTGTATTTTTCAAGAAGGTCATCTGTAAAGATGTCTCATCGTCTATGAAAAATTAAAATACAATCTTGTAAACAATAAAGTATAAGGTTTGTTTGTTACCATTGTCTGAACAAAGTCTGGTGACTGCAATCTTTGTTCCACTTCTAGCACTGCTGTGGTAGTATGCAAGGGGATCATGCTAGCTACTTCGTCCATTTTGGAGTCTGCAACTTCCCCAGTCATGCGACAAACGTCACAGAATTTTTTTTAAGGCCACTTTGCACTCCCTTATGCCCTTAGCTAGCACCATAGTTTGTGGGTTTTTATCCATTTCCTCAAACGCAATAGCGATCCTCTCTTGATTGCCTACAAGTACGTCCATCCCCTGGCTTAGTATGGATTGCTAATATACGAGAAGAAAAAATTGTTGGTTTGAGAAAAAAATTTACCAAAAGAAGAATAACCTACATTTTCCTCAACTTTCGCCAGTCGGGTATTTGTCTCCCTTTGGGCGTTCACGAGCTCCCTCATTGTCTTCAGAATATCTAGAAAAAAACAGAAAAAGTTTATGAAATATATGTATTATAAATAAAATTATGATTAAATATATAAATTTATAAATATAAATTTTCCTTACCGTTTTGCACCGAGGACTCGGAAATACGGTCATGTACGGCGTCATAGCTAATTCTTGGCAAAATATCTAAAATATATAAGTTAGGAAATATATTTGCGGTTTTGTTTAATACTTTATTTGCTGGGTCCTGTTTTTTACTGAAACCAAAACTGCCTTTCCCTTTCATATGGTCAATACTGAAGCACCCTAATTTAGAAGAACCCTTCAAAACTGACGTAAGACTTAGTCTTTCTTGGAGCCTAAGAAATATATGCTGCAAAATTTTGTTAAGCTTCTTGATCATTTTTTTAATATGCTGCATATAATTTTCTAATTTGTAGGCAGAAAAAGAATCCAGTGGGCCAAATTGTTTGACACAATCCGTTAAATGGAGAAGTCCATGGGCATTAAAGGTAACTAGCTCGTCACCATATAATGTGCCAAAAAAATTTTACAAAATCTTCCAATACTTTTTGTGAAATATCTGTCTCTCTTTGAAGCGATCCCTGTTTGGACAGAAGTCTTATACCACTATGCAATAATAAGAAGTGGTAATATCGATCATTACTTATAGAACCATTCAAAACGAAAATACCCGTATATATCAAAAATTGTCTAAACTCAGTAGATTTCCAAATATATATATCTTCCAAAGTTCTAGGTACTAAAGTTTAAGCAATTTTTTAGTGACCCCCAGATCAACCAAATGCATGCTATCCAAAGGAAATTGTGAAACCATTCCAAAACCTGATTCCTACAACATACTCATTTTCGTTTTTAATTGGTCTACGTGGTGAGAAGGATCGTGTCTTAGTTTAAATGTGATGTCTGACCTTAAACATCCAACTTCTTTCAAAAAACACACCCTATTAAATTTATATAAATCCCTCTGATCGCATTTCGGACAATTATTTTTTGCATTATGAGAAACGACACCTGTCACATATGCCCTGGCTGGAGAGTCACAACAAAGAGACGAACATTGAACCGCAATATATTTTATAGCGTTTTCTTTTCTCGAAAAAAGGCTGCACTTATTCTGCCTTGTGTTAGCGCTGTCACATTTTCATGTTTGTTTCTCAGCCCTTTCACAAGGCGACGTGTTCTTTTCTCAGCAGGTTGCGATCTGATCCGGCGAAAGTGCTGCCTTTTCTGCCCTCAAATAAACGTGAGGGTGAGAGTTGCATGGTTGATTTTTAATTTAATCTTGTAAAAATGCAATTATTTTCCCTATCAGAAATAAGTGTTTTGCTTTAAAATTGTTAAAGACTTACAGGCCAAGTGAATAGTTCAGCTTTATTAAGTTCTATAAAAAAATTGTGATGTATTAGTATATTTTCTGTTTCATTCTCATATAAAGAACGCAACATTTTCTCAGGTTTCAGGGCAACGCAAAGCAAGAGTTCCCATATAAAAGGGCAGAACTTTTTTTGATAAAAGAAAACGCTATTAGTTAAACCCCACTATGATGCCATTTTCTGGAAGTAGTTTTATTTCTTCGCAAAAGTTTGCCATAAAGTTATCTATATTCTCAGGTTTCCTAAAACCGGAAAAACAGCCGATCATGAAAGGACTAGTACAAGGAAAGCCAACAAATGCACCAAGAATAGGCCACAAGACTCTGTTTGAACTTTTAAACCATCTACACCTACATCGATTGAAACTTCTTCTTTTCCATCTAAAAAATTCGAAAGACGATGAAAGAAAATATTTTTGGATACCTAAATATAAAAATTCCCCACCGGGAATGTTTGAAATTTGCATTTTTTCCTTACTCGTACAAAAAAGACTTTTGGCCGATAAAGGTAAATCTTTCACTCCTACCTTTCTCAACGTATGCAATAAGTCCTCTAACGTACTTTGTGAAATATTGTTCCTAACTGCCCATGACTTTAACTCCTCAGATTTTTCGTTGCTTTCAACATTTGTGACAGGGTAGGAATCGGCCGCTGCCTCAGAATCTACACTATCTGTTTCGGAAAATTCACCCCTTTCAAGCTCACTTGGACAAGAGTGCTCTGAAAATGTTGATGCTGCCGGTAAGTTTCCACTAACAGCAGGGAAAGAAATGCACCCACCCGCAGAAATAGGTGCTACATTTTCTAAAAAAACTGCAACATTTTCACTAGCGAAAGAAATCAATCCACAAGCAGACGTGGACGCTACATTTTCTAAACACATGGAACCACTAACACCACCTGCACGTTCCACTTTTATCAAATCTTTATATTTTTTTACATTTGACTCAAAAGCTCTTTTTTATTTTGACAGGCAATTTTGCAGATGACTTTTTTTCATTGTATTAATACTTATTTTTATTTATTATTATTAAATATCTTTTAAAATTCCGTTTCTGTGTGCTTGTTTTTAGACTTAAAATTTTTGTGTATTCCGCTTGAAACCACGCGCGCTGTTTATCACTTCAAAATGCTTTAATATTTGTTTTCTTTTTCTTGACGCATCAACAAATGCAACTCTGGGGAGGTGAATATATACATATGATTTGTTTCACTCTTAGGCTTGAAATACAATACCGGCGAACGGCAAATTTCGCCGAACTGGGCGATGCTGTCGTTCACCGTTCGCCCAACTATTTCGCCTACTTAAACAGAATTAGAGCGGTAGCGAAAACAGCTGATCCCATTTGGTCGCCTTTATAATTTGGGTGACCATATTTAGAAAAAACTAAACCATATTTAGAAATGAGGAAATGATAACAAATATAAATTGTAAAACAAAGAAAGATTATTATAAATAATTTGTTTCATGCCAGATTTAACGAATCCACAACTATATTTTTCAAACAGCAAAAATAAATCGTGTTTAGGTTGTTTTCTTTTAAAACTTTGAAAGCAAAAAACAAATACGGCCACCTTTGGCACGCACAGCTGTCATCGCCCAGCAGGGCGATAGAAATAAATCTATCGCCATGAAACGCCGCCAAGCGAACTTCGCATTTCGCTTTGGCTGTGTTCTATTTCATATGCTTGCGGGTGTTCTAATTTTGACAGCGCGAATTTCGCTGTGGTGAGTTCGCCGTTCGCCGGCATTGTATTTCAGCTATTACATATGCATTCACGCACTGTAAGGCAGTCTGCACACGGGCCGTATAGCTTTAGACGCATATTAGATGCTACATACGAAAGTTGTATGCTTTGATGCCGCGCACGTGCATTTAAATGGAGGGCTGTATACGAGTCGTCAGCTTTACGAATTCGTCAAAGCAAGCTAGCTGCAAATCGCTTGGCGTACAGCAGTGTTGGTAGCTAGGCGTACGTACGTTTAGAAAAAAGAAAGAAGAAGTTTGTTTGCAATTTTCCGTGTGCGTGCATGCATTTCATTAAAAAAAACTGATAAAACAAAAAAATTCGTGCAAATAATAGAAAAATAAATGAAAATTAACTAAAGAAATAATAATTTTGCATCACTTAACATTTTTTGCCTGATACTTTGACGCTTTGAAGTTGCTTCGTGTGCAGATCTTGAGGCGTAGAGGAATCGTTGCTGCATAAAAAATTGTATACGCGTCTAAAGCTATACGAACCGTGTGCAGACTGCCTAACAATGAGAGCCTTATGGTCTCATTTTAACCAGCGCGAAAACGTTGCAAATATTTGCGACTGTGTTAGTAAGATAAATGAGAATGTGTTAGTTTCCATCACACAATTCTTGTAGGGAGGGTTGATTTTCCATTCATCCAAAAAATGACCTGACGCTAGTGATAAATTAACACCCCTATTCTGCAACACTTTCGTATTCGGATTTTGCTTCGAATCGTAGAAATGGTATACTGCAATCCGAATCGTATCTTCGAACTTTCGAAATTCGTAACAATGGCATGCCTAAAAACGAACGAGTAAGCTTGTTTGCGTAATTTTGTACGAAAACAATTCTGTATCGGAGGCGAGATAAAAGATGTAAATCGATGTGTGTTTGCAGGAAATATTAGTGGTGTTTATTTAAACCGATAAATTTGCCTTTCGTATATACGTATATTTTTATCCACTGCTTTATACAAACGAGCAAAAAAGAATCTTTGTTGCCCCTTATCGAGAAACTTGGGTCCGGTTTAGTTATTTGTACAATGATTTTCGGTTGTTGGGTCAAAACGCAAACCCCAATCCAAAAACTTTAACATACCCGTGTAATCATTAAATTAAACTTTTATTTAAAATAAATGTTTCAGATTTCTGACCACTAGCTTATTAATAAATTTCGTTTGCACTATGCAATTTTTTTGCTAATTTCGATGTGGGTTCTGCGCAAAAATACTGTGATATGCACAAGAAACGTTGTATACCTTTGACATGCGGAAGCCGCTCTTCTCCGGCAACACAGAAAGGAGAATTCTACTTAAATGCATCTTTTCAATGGCTTGGAAGAAGCGGTTATTGCATTAACTGGATTGAGAACCAGTTCTTCAGGCATAGGAGGAGTTCTAGCTAGTGGTTCAACAATTCCACCAGCAGCTGACGTGGATGCGCCCATGGTTACTATGCCCGGCAGCTCCGCATACCTTTGTGAGTGCATTGCCATAGCGCGCTCTTACTCCACTGCTGCAAATGCATCAGAATCCATAATTTTCCTCAACATATTTAAGATCAACCAATTTTACTATAAACAAGCACATGATGAGTGTTTTTTTAATTCCTTTCCACTTTGTTTTCCTTCATACAGCTGACTTCGAAAAACATCTGATAGCTGGCAATGCTGCACATTTTTTCGCAAGGGAAACGTTTTCGTAACGTAGCTACGAATTACGAATTACGAAAATTCGTGTTCTAGAATAAGGGTGTAAATAAGAGAAGCAATGGCTCGGAAATAGATGCGACGCATTGCTTGAGAAAAAAATACTAGATTTGATGAACGTCCACTTGTTTGGAAGTCTTCAAGCTTCTTATACCATAAAAAATATCATCTTCCGATAACATTAAAGATCCAAAATCTTACGATGTAGAACTGTTATTGTAGGTAGCCTCACCACCCGAGGAATAGTCATTCACAAAATTTCATTTGAAAAAATCGGCAAACATATTTGCTGTGTCATTGATGATGACTGCTTCCCTTCGTACTGCATGGGGATTGGAAATACCGACGAAGTACGCAGGAAGTTGATAAAAGTCCAAAAAGCTTTAGGATTAGTTTTGATGTTATTTTCGAAACCAATTAGGTATTTGTTATATAATAACTTATTTAAACAGTTGAACTCAGCCATATATTTCTCGAACAACGCTTTATGCTGCATACTACCATTGTTTATTTCGTAAATTCTTTAATTTTTTTTAATCTCTTATTACACCACGGAAGTTTATGAACTCGGTTGGAAAATATTGCGATGTTTTCCCTAGTAATTTGTTCAAGTTGAGATCTGAAATTAAGAAAACAATCCGGGAGACTACACTCCGTAAATAACATTTCCCAACATTGCATTGCATTACATTGCATTGTTAATCTTTCTATAGACTTTCTAATTATATATATCCAATAAAGGCACACTTGGCCCAAGTTTTAATTAAATTGATTAATTATTTCATCGCAATCTGATACACGTATTAGTTTCACAAAATACAAAATACAATACCTAATGTTAGGGACTTTTAGTATTCGTCCATTTTAAATTTTATAAAACTAATTAAAGATTTGTATTCAGCTACCTCTAAGACTCCCCTAAAGAAACTTTCATAAAAATGTAATAACTTTTTTAAGTCGTCCGCCGTATTTGACCGCCATTTCGAATTTTGAAAATCTTAACTTCAGGTTCATAATTAGCTACCCCAAAAACCCTCCCTTGACAGTTTCATAATTACGACCAAGGACTGTCACTACAGCATCGATCACCAAAACCTCTTTGGGGAATTTATATGCTGTTACAACCATAGTGAAAAAATATTATAATAAAATATTATATTATTATAGTTGCGTGCGATAACAAAATTAGCCAACACCAGCCAACAATCAAACTCAAGAGCGTAAGCGAAAATTCTCTCCCAAAGAGAAGGAAAAGCAAACAAGTAAACGAACAGGAAATAAGCCATCCCTTGCAAAAACCGGAAGAAGAAGACACACCAGCTGACTTTGTTTATGTTTTATTTGTAAACAAACTGAAATTCATGTTGCCTCCATGGAAGAAAAAAGGAAAGTGAACGTTCAATGTTCGCCAGGAACATTTCTAGAAGTGAAAACTAGTTGGCACTATCTGAAAGCCACATAGCAGGCAGCCAAAAAGCATATAAATACCAAAAACCGAAAAATGCAATATTGTTTGTTCACAAAAATTACAGTCATATGTTTTGTGATCATATATTTTCGTGTTGGATAGTTTTTGCTGACTAAAATTTTGCCAGTAAAAAATGAACGCTTCTCTTGCATCAAAATGAATGCTTGCTCTCTCAATTTTGGTGTGTTGGATAATTTTTTTGTCGTTATCGAACGCCATCCAGTAAAAATTTGGAAAAACTTTTACAAATTTTTGACTTGTCGAACGCAACTTATATTATATATTATTTCACTATTGTACAGTCATCGACTAGCATTCGTCGCGTACGGTTGTGTTCTCGATTGCGTTTTTTTCCTATCTACTCTACTATACTTTCTAAGTGCAGTTATTCATATAGCAACAAACACCTGCAGCTTATACACATTTTGCTTATTTTGTGCGCACGTTCTCTAAGAAAGTGACATATAAAACTTGTTAATTCGACACCATGCCCTTCGGGGCAAATAGTCTAGGGGACAATAGGTTTGCTGAATTGGCAACCAGCCCCAAACGCAAAAAAGTAAAACGGACTTTCAAAAATATTAACGAATTCCCCGAACTAGCCAGCCCCACAAACCTTCCTAACCCTAAGTATGTCGTACTTTCCTCCCCAAATGTACAAAAGCCTCTTTCCCACTATTCATGCTTTGCTGTACAAAGATCGTTACAGGTAATAAGTAAAGACATAGAAACCATTACCGAACTTAGGGACGGTAACTTGCTGTTGCTGGTAAAAGACAAAAAAAGTGCTAACAAATTCATTTCTACGAAACAACTCCCAGGTATATGTGAGATTAAATGCAAACTACATGAAAATCTTAATTACGTTAAAGGCACGGTCTTCGCACCTTACCTTAAAAATCTATCCGATGAAGAAATAAAAAAGGAATTAGCTGCTGAGGGAGTGGTCGACATTTTCAAGTTCACAAGAATGATTGAAAACAAAGCAGTGCCTAGCGGAGTAATCTTACTCACTTTCGACCTATATAGGCTACCAGAAACAATTGACATTTGTTATGCAGCTGTAGTTCTGTTGCATGGTCGAGTTGCAAGTCGACATGCTTGCGGTGCCTGGCATAGCTCATCGGCCGGGGTGGGTCTGTTGCACTCGCCTTGCCCACGCTACACTAACAAAAAGATCATTCATGCCGACATATCGTAAGTTGAAGAAGACAGTAGAAGTATAGGCTAGGAAACAAAGAAAAAAACCCCAAAAAAAGGTCGGCAAACAAGCAGCGAAACGAGAAAAACATTAAGTCCTGTCCCGTCAGGCGGAGTCTACCCACCCTCTTCAGCGTTCAACTACGCGAAACCATGGGCGTTGTGCTGACTCCTCTCACCTTACCACGCCCCCTTTACCTGACTCAAGTTCGTCAGTCCGTCATGCAGTCAACCTAAGTTTATCAGTCCTGTCGCCTGTCATCACTCCCACGTCCCCTCTTGCGCGCAAGCGCAACACCCACACCGATATCAATAACTCAACGCCTCATTTTCATTTCTTTTTTCATATACATAGCTCATTAACAAATCATTTTTATTTATTGATTCTGCAAATCACTTTACTATTCACTAAATCCCACGCCCTGCTTGACTGACCCTACTCAATTACAGCAGAGATTTTTATAATGTAACCTATGATACTCAAAATTCAAAATATGTACCTATATGTATGCAAATATATATACTTGTGTAACCTATGGTACTCACAATTCAGCCTCTGTACATATATGTATGTAAATATATGTACATGGATGAGTATAGTTATACAAACATATATGTATATGCAAATGAAATTGATCAATTAACCAAACACTGCAAAAGGCTTCTAAAAAAATAATCAAAAGGAAAATGGCAACAAAAGAAACAAACATTAGCTTTACCGCGCTAACTAAACGTATGATTGTTTAACAACTCCAACGCGATCAACCTACGTTAAGCTAGTTTCAATACCGAAACCATATCATTGTTTACCGATTCTACCAGTGCCTATAGCATTTAACTCATAGCACAACATATTCAGACATATGTATGCACGCACTTACTCACGTATATGTTTAAAAGGTATGTATATATGTCTATGTATATAGCATGCACGAAAGAGTTTAAAGATAATCTTTACTCACTCACCTTGTCCGCTCCTTCGATGATGGTACCAATATTCCGGAGAAGAGAAGGTGCAATCTAACTAAGTGCAGAAAGAAATAATATATATATTGAATTCACATGATTGTTGCTACCAATTAATAAAAAAAAAACCGGAGTGGAAATATTAAAAATTATTGCTCAAACGAAACTAGTAACAAAAAAAATCCAGAAGAGAACCAAAAAAAATTATCAAGGTGACGGGCAGTCAACTCTGCGAATATGTTTTTCAATGTCATATGTGTGAATAACAAGTTAATGCGAATCTCCTATATATGTATATATAAATTAAATGGCTAAAATCCTATAAAATTTCCAAAATTCAATTTTGCCTCCATGTATGTTGTGATCGCTAAAACTAAATCAAAGGAGAATATCGCTACTACCTAACCGAATGACTGCCTAAAGGAAAGATTAATAAACTTCCAGTGAAAGGGAAGTTAATAATTAGCTTAACATATGAGCGCAAGATAGGTGTAAACTAGGTAAGTATTACTTCAACACTAAAAGGTTACGAAAAAAAAGAAACTTTAACGAAAAATGTTCTTCCAAAAAAAGTATATAAAGAAAAGGAAATATCTAACTACAATGGTATTTTTATGCGAACAACTAATTCCCGCTGTGAAAACTACTCAAACTAATAGTTCTCACTCAATCTAAATCGTAAACTACGCATGTATATGTGCAGCTGATATTTGAGCTACCGCTGCTCTACTGCTCCAGTGCTGGTGGCTCGAGTGACCCGCGAACGATGTTGGTTTTGCGTAGTCGGTGACTCGCTCTCTGCTCATTCAGCGCGCTCCTGGTTCGCTGGAGACTTCTCGTGCTGGTATTGATGCTCAGCTCTTGCCTTTTTCCTCCGTCTTTCGCAGCCCGGCGGTCGTTGACCCACTCCAACTTGTGTCTACAGAGCTGTTAGCTCCAATGGTTGCGGCGGTCTCCTCTTGGTATGCGTATACACCTTGAAGTTTGTTATGGTACGCATACATTAGGAGAAGCAGTGAATGCAGGCGGCATGACACAAGAGGGCTAGTCATGTCGGCTGGGCTGGGTTCTTGCATTCACTCCTGTTCCCTGCGCCATAGCAGAGAAAATTCATGCCTTGTCAAACGTCTTAACGGACGGACACATATCAAAAAAAAAATTCAAAATTAAAAAAAAAATCAGAAGTTATTAACTCTAAGATGAGTATATAAAAAAAACTAAGACTAAGGTAAGTATATGGTATATGTATAGTAAGACTTTAACAAAGGTAAGTATCAGGGTAGAAGTAAGTATAGAAAAAAAATATGTATATTAAGTTAAACAGGTATCCTCAAAGTCAATTTACATAAGTCGGGTAAGTAGGCTAAATCAAGCCTAGTTCTGGTAAGTATATTAAACAAAACAAGTGAATTAAGTAAGCAGTAAGTATAGTATGTAGGTAAGTCTAAGGTACTTATAAGTAAATCCTAGTTCCTATTTCTCCTAGATTACTATAAGGGTTGGTGTCAATTTCGTTTTAAGTATTTAATTTCTTTTTGGCTAGCCTTCTAATTGCTCTTTACTTTCAGGTTTAGTATTATTAATATAGTAATTTATATTAAGTTTCGTTATATAGTGGCCTTTCTTTATTATAATTTAGTATTTCGTTATGAATTTAAATTTATATTAAATCGTTGGTTATGGTTAATTTATACTTTAGGGTATTTTAATGGTATATAATTTCCCCATTGGTATGTTTATTTAAATTTTTTTTTTAGTAGAATTTTTATTAAATTTATACTTTCATTTTACGTTATATCAGATTATTTTAGCTACGTAAACTTAGTTTATTTAAAAGTTCTACTAAATGGTAGTTTATCTTATTTTATTTTAATTTAGTTCAATTTAATTTGATTTAATCTTAGCTTATTTAATTTCCATTTTATTTAAAGGAATTTATTGATTGAATTTATTCGTATTTAATTTAAGGTAACTTAGGGTTTAATAGTTTTGTCTAACTGAAGTTAAGTTGTTTCAAATTCAGTAGATTGAGGTTTATTTTATTATTTAATTTGATTCAATCTATTTAACCTAATTTGACTAAATTTAAATTTCTTTTGTTTATTTCTGTAGACGTGTATGTATTTTCCTCCGTTAGCCTAAATCTTTACTTCGTTTTATTTCACATATATGACTACCGTTGTTGTCAGGGTTCATATCCTAACTGAGGCGGTTGTTTTTTATGAATTTATTTCTAAAATAAATTAAAAAATAATTTGGTTGGTGGTTGAAATGAATTTTTGCATTTCAATCGCCATCGAAGTTATTGAAGAAGAAGAAGAAGAAGAACTCGTAGACAAGAAGGGGAAAACGAAAGCGAAGTGATTTTGCGCACTTGTCGGCGCAGATGCATGATTTCGGTAACAAGTGGAAAAAATATTTTATTTAGATCCCAGAAGTGTGCAAAGGGAAGGGGGATTTTGACCGCTGTTGCCACTTTTCCAATCGGCGCGGTGGTTGATAAAATTTTAGATTTTTAGATTTTGTCATCGCCGCGACGAAAATCAACTTGTGGACGGCTCATGTTTGTTGCGGGGTAAGTGTGCAAGGTGCGCACGAAAATGTGAATGGCAGTTTTTACGTTTAAGAATGAATGTCTTGCTCGTGAGAAGCGGGAGTTCGGGGAATAGTAAGCGCAGTGTCTGTATGTTTTCATTTGTAGTATTTGTATGTATGTACATACATAAGTACATATTTGGTTTTTGATGTTCATAGATTGATTAGAGTGATTAGAAGCGATTGCATTTTTGTTTGCATGAACACTAATCTATTATGTACGTGTATGCATATGTACATACATATATGTATTTATGTATGTACATAGTTTGTTTACCTGTACATATGCACATTTATATCTATGTATTATTCACAAGTAAATATTAATTTAAACCATTTAATTTAATATTTCTTCAATGTTGATAGATAATATTCAATTTCTTGATTAAACATCAAAATATTCATCAATTAATAAAATTTGGCAAAACGATGGTGGTTTTCTGCACACACAATTACACGAAATTTGAGCGTCGCAAGCTTGCGCATGAAATTGAACGACATCGTAAAATACTGCTTAAGCGCTCGGATTTCAATGTGTTGTGTGGCGGATGCGCTAGAGGCGCGAGATTATTTTCGCGTGTTGCATTTTTGCTGGGGATCAAATCCCAGTTGGAGAATTATTTTTTTGTTTTTATTTTTTTAATGTAATTAAATTTTT
>NW_016158387.1:14523-48656 GCF_001687245.7 Rhagoletis zephyria | reverse complement strand
CTTTTTTAATTTTATGTTGACCTTTGGGGTTTATTTGTAAATACTTTCAGTTTCAATTCATTTATGCAGTTGCATGTACATATATAATTTTCTTAATGCTTTCGATTTTTGTTTTGCCAAATATCTTTTTTTTAAGATAAATGCCATCATAAGATAAATGCCATAAAGAAAAATGCCATCCTACCTATCAAAACATATCAAAAAATTTTCCAAAATTAAAAAGAAGTCGATTTTATTAACATTTCTTTATTATATTAATATGTATATGTATTTAACAATAACAACTGTATTTGGCTTAATATTAAATTATATTAAAATGTCAAATAAAATTATAAAAGAAATAAATAAATAATAAATGTAAATATACACATACATACGTATGTTTAAATAAATTATAATAAAATAGTTTTTATAAAAAGGTCCATTTTACATGACTTTAGACAATTGCGGAAAAAAGTAAAAAAAAATGCCATAGAAAATCTTATCAACTTAGCTGAAATAGAAAAATTCATACATGTTTGCAAAAATCAATTTGCAACAATCAGCAAATCGATTTCACGCAAATATCATATTTTCGGCAAGCAAGCAAATGTACAAAAGGCCGCTCCTTTCCCTGTTTCCCGCTTCTTACTCTACACTTGTCGTTCTGACTTCCATTTTTATTTTAGAGTTTGTTTTGATCCGACACAAGCACGCGCTTGCCTCCGCAAGCATCCCCTCTGCCTAGTGCTTATTATATTTCTGTTCCTCTTTCCTTTTTCGTTCTTATTTTTTCATTTTGCTTTGAACTATGGTAAATTTGCTCAAAGTGTGGTGGCACGGAAAAATTTTTGGTATGGTGGCAGCCGACACTTCTCTACCGACACCGTCGGTCGAGCGGTGCACTTTGTCGACGAGTGGTATATTTGGCCGACTGCACCCCAAAATTTCTGGCAGCAATTAGTTCACACAGAAAATGTGCCTTCTCATTTATAAACGTTCTCTGGTAATACACTGCAAGTAGTCGGTCGGTAATTGACGGTGTTTATCAGGTAGCTACCGATTCATCAGTCCTGTAGTCGCTCCCCCGTACTGCAGGGTATGTATATACATGCATATGTGTATGTACATGCAGGTATACACGTGTATATATGTATTTGCTTATATGATATATGTATATACCTGGTGCATTAACCAGAGTGTGATTGACAACCAGGTTGGCTCTCTTCTAAGAAATTAATGGCTGCGTTTCTTTATACATTCCGGATAATCTCATTTCACAGCCAGAATAAACAGAATGTGTTTGAAATATACGTTAACATATCATAAGGAACGTTCTAAGGAATAAGTAAACAAAAAAGTTTATTCCAAACGTTCAGAATGAATAAAGAAATTCAGCCATTATTCAAAAGAAATATCCGACCCGAAATTCATAAAAATTTTCAATTTGACTTAATAAGATGATTCTTCTGAGAGCAACGTCAAATTCAATCACACTTTGTTACATACATTTGTACCTAACTCTTATTCCCGGTATATTGCATACATAGGTATGTACCTATGCGGGCATACTTATATACATATATATGTATGGGAGTGTATATGTAAAAAATTTTTTTTTTTTTTTTTTTTATGCTTTTACATTTTAATTTCTGGGTTTTTTTTTCTATTTATCTTCATTTATTAATTTTTATTTTATTTATTATTTTATTATAATTATATATATATTTGTTTTTTCCTAAGTCCGTTTAATAATTTTTTCCTTTTTCTTATTTAGCCTACATATATAAATGTAAGTGTATATATATATAGGCCCGAAGGACTCACCCTTTGTTGCAGCAGGCCCTGGTGGGGCACTACTCTTGTTGTTGTTGCAGGTTATATTTGTCGCTGCTGATGTTGTCGTTGGTGTTGTGACCACTGCTATGCGGGTGTTGTTGCTGGTAGCCGGTGGTGATTGTTGTTGCTGTGGCTGCTGCTGTGGCAGCTGCTGTTGTTGTTGTTGAGCCGGATCGCTGTACCGGTGTCGTCGTTGCACCGCTGTGGTGCTGGTGTCACTGATGTTGCTGGGTACTGCGGCTGCTTGCGGATCTTGTTGCAGCAGGCCACTGGTAGGGGTCCTGCCGTTGTTGTGGTTGGTGCTACGACCGCTACTATGCGGTTGTTGTCGCTTGTTGTGCCCGCTGCTATGGCTTTGTCGTTGCGCCCTATTGCAACCGCTGCTGAGGCGGCTGTTGATGCACCTCGTTGTTGCAACCGCTGCTGTGGCGGTTGTTGTTTCGGTCGCGCGTTGTTGTACCTGTCGCGCGTTGTTATACTTCGTTACTGCACCCGCTGCTGTGGCGGTTGTTCGTGGGCAGCGTTGCCACTTTGGTAAATTATTACCAAAATTGGTAGAAAAAATTTGGGTTGGTAAAAAGGTAAATTTTTTCTCATTTTGGTAGATTTTTGATGAACTTTCCGTTCCCGATTTATTTTTCGTAGTTATCTTTAAATATATTATAAATTTCTTTGCATACTTTTTATGTACTTACATACATACGTATAAATGTATATCGATATAAGGCGAACATATCGCGCTCCATTTAAAACTAATTTTACTGGAATCCCCGGGAGCTTTTGATTGCCTAAATATTTTAAATGATTATTTAAAAATAAAGAAAAAATTTACAGGTATGTAATTACGCACTATGATTGTTCGCAAAAAAAAAATCAACACCATTTTTTATTAATGGAAAAAAAAAATAAAAAAAAAACACCGGGAATTTTAAGCAGCACATTGTTGGCTATACTCAAATAGTATTTGCTTTAAAACTCCATACCTTAAATTGCTCTAAAAATTGAGAGTATAAAATTCGAAATTTAGACGAAATTTTTTGGAATTTTTACTCGAAAAATATTGCGAATATTAAAAAAAAATAAATTTTTTGAGTCACAGTTTTTGTCTATAATAACTCGAGTTAAAGTTTTTCAAATAATGAAGTTTCATTGTTGCCTTTAGCTTCATCACTCCCGCTTTTGGTTGAAGGAAACTAAGAATATGCCAATAATACGACTCAAATACCGTATAACTAGTTAAATAAAAAGTTCTTAAAAACAATTTTAATTCTTATTGAAAAAATAAAAAAAAAATAAAAAAACTAGTTTTAAATAAAATAAAAATTAAAAAAAAAATAAATATAAAAATAACAAAACTATGGTTTTTGTTAAAATAATTATAAAAAAATTATTGGTAGATATTTCCCAGATTTGGTAGATTTTTTTCAAGTGGATGGTAAATATCTTTTTTCGTCAGTGGCAACCCTGTTCGTGGGTGCGATAGCCGCTGGTTGGGTCGGTGTTGCGACCGCGGCTATGGTGGTTGTCGAGTGGCGGTGCTACTAATGGGTACCGCTGCTGTTGCCGCGCGGTGGCAGGGCTAGTAATGCGGTCGCTGATGTTGTTACTGTAACGCGAGAACAGTCGGAATGCAAGAATAGGTGTAATATTAAACATAAAATAAGTAATAACATGCAGAATATGTACACTCTAAAAAGTGTACCCCCCCCACAATATTCGGTGCCAATATACGCGTTAGATGTTCAAGATTGGATTTTTGAACATTAAATGTTTAAATTATGCCCATAAGTATACACATGAAATGCTTAAAGTAGTTGCAACCATTTTGAGCGTAAAAATAAATTTTCTACCAATTATTTATAATATTTAATCATTTCCAACATTTCAAGCGTAATTCTCTGTACGGAACACAATTGGTATGCAAAAGTAACCAGGCGTCTTTAATTTAATTAACACGGTGTGTATTTTTTCATACTTTAGGAGAGAAAACTGGTTACCTCTCTTAATACGCTTAAGTTCAAACAAACATTTTCTTGAGTGTATCTTGTAAAACTTACCGACTCCAGTGTTCCAGGTAGTGCCGCAGTGCCACTTCAGTGCGTTGCTTTCAAGGAGCGCCCAAGTCCCGTACGTCCAGTTTGCTGCAGTGTTGTGGGGACTTGTGCTAAGCCCAGATTTAGGTCTTCACTCGTAAGTGAATGCTGGTGGAACGCGAAGAAGATTTTGGCGCACAGGAGTGCGCGAGGACTTGTGCTATGCCCAAATTCTGGTCTTCACTCGTAAGTGAACGCTGGTGGAACGCGAAGAAGCTTCTTCTTTCGCACAACTAATTCACTCCAGGCGCGCCTAAAACTGTTTGGGCCTAGGCGACGCCTTCACTTCTGGCTTCTCTTTTTTTTTTTCTCTGCTTAGAAATTACGTGCCGGGACCACGTATTTCTGTTTAAGTTTTTAGTTTTATACCGCGCGCACTAACCACTTCAATTTTTCCACAAGTTTTTTTTTTTTGTTTCTTTAACAGGTTACTTGTTATTTTATCACTTTCCACTCACTACGAAAAATGGGCATGCGTCGCTCGCTGTTCGATTGCCGAATTTGACATAGAAATGGGCGATGGGGAGTTGCCAGCGGGTTTTTACACCCGCTGCCAATTACGCCTTAGTTCTGATGGTATGTTGGAGATGGCCGTATCGATATGCATACAATCCGATTGCGTTTATTTGTTTTTTTCTTAAATTTTGTAAGCAAATTAAGGCTACATAAGTTGATTTTGGAATTACATAACCGATTTACGCGATGGTAAATGTAGATAAGGGCGTCAAAACTTATTAATTAGTTATTTTTATTTCAGGAAACCTAATGTTACATTTTATTTACTGTCTTTATCGACTATTATTCAAAAGCTTAGTTTGAGAGAATGCACCGCAAGGCTCTACCTATGCTAAGTATTCTACAAATCGGATGGAATGATATCGGAAACTTTTGAGAAGAAATTAATCATTGTCGGTTAGGAAAAGGGAAAATGATTTTGTTAAAAAGTTTTAGTTATACTGAGCGCTGCATGACATATCGATTTTTGGGCCAAGGGGCCATCTCTATATCACGCGCAATTTGGTAACGGGAGTCTCGCGTGGTGTTTGTAACGGCAGTTTAGCGAAAATTTTGGTAACGGCAGTTTGCGCCGCCAATGATATCACGACACGTTATATCCGGTTGTGTCTCTCGTCTAAAGGTGTCGTGGTCTCTTTTTCACTTATAGGCATTTTATGTGCTTGCAGGTAATTTTCCTTGTATTGGCAACCCCGCCAAGAGTTGTCAAGATGGCAGACTCTCATTGGAAGTTTTAGCGTTGCCGTACGCCCTGGACAATATTAGATGGTAAATTTTTCTGACAGATTACCGGGTGTACTACATGCCGAAGAATAAAATAGTTAGATTTTTGTGCGGCGAACAGTAACCCATAACAAACCTGATTCACTTCACGACACGTCACAGAAGCGAACAGGGAAAGGGGTTAACTGTCTTCGGCAAGGCGTCCTGCAAGAGAATTAGGTGGCATAACTAGAAGAACGTGGGGCACGACTCACCCCTGAGATATAGAGTCTCAAAAAAAAGAGAAGTCTTTAGCCTGGCAAAAAAAATTAATAACACCCCTTAGTTACGTCAGGTGGCAGTTAGGGTCCGTCCGACTCAGTATTGGTGGTCTAATAAGTTAACTTTGATGTTACTAAAATACCGAAGTCAACGCATTTACTATATTCCGCGTCAGTATTCGCTTGTAATGCTGGGTGGACTCGTTATTGTGTAGCCGGTCTCTGGAACATTAAGTCTCTTGCTCTGGTTAATACTGAGTCGGCTCCTAACATTCTGGTATTCGTAAAACAATGAATTTAATGTTTTGAAAGGTTCAATCTGGGATTTCAGTAAGTCAGGGTGGTTTCCGTAATTCTGGTAGAAAAGGAAAAGGGAATAAAATTAAAAGTTAGGTCAGAGTTTGCCTAGCATATTCGACTCGGAACTCAATCCCGGTTGTGTGACTAAGTATGGGTTGATATAGCGTTCTTTTCGAAATGCTTGAGTTAGAATTAGACCGAGCAAACTCTGGGAAAAAATTCAAGTCCGGTGTTGCGGTGGTTCTCTATTGTTTTAGGCCAGAGAAGCCTACCCCCCAAAGTGCCGAACTTAGTCGGTCTTTACACCCTGCCCCCCACTAGTTCAACACCGCTAAGAAGAACACAGGGCAGGCTGTCCTGAAAAGGACACTTGGCCGCGAGTTTATAGCCGTCCGGCGGCTGGGAAAAACGTGTATATATTTATTTTTTTTCCTATTCATTACGGCTTTGCGGTCCAAANATATTAGATGGTAAATTTTTCTGACAGATTACCGGGTGTACTACATGCCGAAGAATAAAATAGTTAGATTTTTGTGCGGCGAACAGTAACCCATAACAAACCTGATTCACTTCACGACACGTCACAGAAGCGAACAGGGAAAGGGGTTAACTGTCTTCGGCAAGGCGTCCTGCAAGAGAATTAGGTGGCATAACTAGAAGAACGTGGGGCACGACTCACCCCTGAGATATAGAGTCTCAAAAAAAAGAGAAGTCTTTAGCCTGGCAAAAAAAATTAATAACACCCCTTAGTTACGTCAGGTGGCAGTTAGGGTCCGTCCGACTCAGTATTGGTGGTCTAATAAGTTAACTTTGATGTTACTAAAATACCGAAGTCAACGCATTTACTATATTCCGCGTCAGTATTCGCTTGTAATGCTGGGTGGACTCGTTATTGTGTAGCCGGTCTCTGGAACATTAAGTCTCTTGCTCTGGTTAATACTGAGTCGGCTCCTAACATTCTGGTATTCGTAAAACAATGAATTTAATGTTTTGAAAGGTTCAATCTGGGATTTCAGTAAGTCAGGGTGGTTTCCGTAATTCTGGTAGAAAAGGAAAAGGGAATAAAATTAAAAGTTAGGTCAGAGTTTGCCTAGCATATTCGACTCGGAACTCAATCCCGGTTGTGTGACTAAGTATGGGTTGATATAGCGTTCTTTTCGAAATGCTTGAGTTAGAATTAGACCGAGCAAACTCTGGGAAAAAATTCAAGTCCGGTGTTGCGGTGGTTCTCTATTGTTTTAGGCCAGAGAAGCCTACCCCCCAAAGTGCCGAACTTAGTCGGTCTTTACACCCTGCCCCCCACTAGTTCAACACCGCTAAGAAGAACACAGGGCAGGCTGTCCTGAAAAGGACACTTGGCCGCGAGTTTATAGCCGTCCGGCGGCTGGGAAAAACGTGTATATATTTATTTTTTTTCCTATTCATTACGGCTTTGCGGTCCAAGAGACATTTTCTTAAAGGAGAACTCGTCAAAACTCCGAAATGAAGTAGACATTTTGATAAGGAGAACTCGTCAAAACTCCGAAAGGCATTAGACATTTTGATAAGGAGAACTCGTCAAAACTCCTAAAAGACCATCCTAATGGGAGTGCGGATTGTCAGGCAGTTCACGACTCCCGGTGGGAGCGCGCGTGAAAGTCCTATGAATATAGATGCTCGGGGAGGATACTGGGAGGTTTGTCCCCGACCGCCAAAGCGCCCAGTAAAAAGGACAGTAAGAGAAAAAAAGATACTCAATTCACATTCGTTGGCTAGAGTTAGCCACCCCCCAATTGCCGAACTTAGTCGGTCTTAACAGTACGGCCCCTCCGCTAGTCCAGTAGCTCGTTTCTGTTCCGATTCCCTACCTGGGCGAATTCATATATGGACTCGCCGCCTTGTTCTCTACTGCTAAGGAGTTGTAACCAATGACGTATATTCCCTACCAGCAGAGAAATGATCGGTAGGGAAGAGTTACAGAAGCGAGTTACAGCCCTACATGACTTAGCTTCGAGGAAAAGCCATGCAAAGTTGGACCCCGGGCAGTCTGCGGACGGTCAAGGTTTTACCCTATCGCTAAGTTTAATATTTGCAAAAACGTGTATATACATATATAAATTTGAGAAAAAACGTGATTATTAAATTTGGGATAAAAACTACTTTACTTTCGGATCGCTCTTCGTGACGGATGACATTGTCACGGCCGGATGTCAGATGCATGGAACCTACCGATCGGTTTGCCATTCAAGTCCTCTAAATCGTACAAAGCATTGCCTACCTTTCGCAGAACACGACACTTGATATATTTAGGCAAGAATTTAGCATTTATGCCTTGCTTAAAATTGCTGAGAGCGAAGTTTTTCCGGAATACTTCTTGTCCTTCCCGGTAATTCACAACCCGCGTACGTTTGTTGTACGTGTTCGTTGCTCTGTCTTGCGCTAGCTCAAGGTTCTTTCGTATGTGTTCGCGAATGTTTGCTAACTTGTCAGCTCTGCTTGTAATCCGGACTTCGTCTTGTCTTAGGCTACCCAGTTTCTCCAGTATGCTATAGGCTGACGCATGTTGTATCATATTTTATCCAAATAAAGCGTAGTAAGGCGAGCTTTGTATCGATGTATGGTAATCGCTTCTTAAAACCGACAAAATTTAGGGAATATGTTTGTCCCAGTCCATGTGATCTTGCTTGTCTTTCAGGAATATTCTAACTTTCGAAACAATCTCTCTGTTCACGCGTTCAGAGGCGTTAGCCTGCGGTGAGTATAACCCCGTCTTAATGTGAACAACCCCATAGTTTTCAAAAAACTGCTGCATCTCCTTCGAAATGAATTGCTTCCCGTTATCACTATGGACGAATTGAGGGACCCCGAAAGCTGGAAAAATCTCTGTACTAAAGAAGCTAATTACATTTGCCGACGTCGCGTTTTGCAACGCCTTCAAAAATACGTATTTGGAAAAATGATCTAGCACTATGAACAAAAACTGGTTTCTTCGCTTTAATCCTGGATATGGTCCTAAGAAATCGCAATAAAGACGCTGGAATGGCCTCTCGGATACGAAGGCATTGCCCATAGGTGGTCTGGACACTTGATTGGTGGCTTTCACGGCTTTGCAGGTTTCGCATCGGTTCACATAAAGGCGTATGTCCTTTGCCATTTGCGGCGAAAAATATTTCTGCCGAACACGCTCTAAAGTCTTCTGCCAACCTCCATGGTAACTAGCATTGGAATCATGTGAGCATTTGATTGCGAGCTCCGTCAGCCCTTCCGGTAACCACAAACGCCAGAGCGAATCCTCTTCCTCTTCCACACCTCTTCGAAACATCACTCTTTTGTAAACTCTATTTTCGACTATGCGGGCAGCCCTTCTTGATTGTTTTTAGTTGTTTCGCGAAGCTCCGAGTACTCTGCGCCGTCGAATTCCGGTGATGCCAAGTCAATTTCCAGAGGTGTGGTAGAAGACAATTCGTCCACGTCAAAACGCGAAAGGGTGTCCGGCACAACATTGAATGATCCTTTGCGATGCTCCATCCTAAAGGTGTTTCTTTGTAATAGAAGCGACCATCTTGCCAGCCTGCCACTCAAGTCTTTTTGTGTCATTAGCCTTTTGAGACTTGAATGGTCAGTAATTATTCGAAAAGGCAATCCTTCAATATATGGTCTGAAACGCTTGACACTAACTATTGCGGCTAGGCATTCCAGCTCGGTGACCGTATAATTTCGCTGAGCATTATTAAGTTTCTTCGATACAAAAGCTATGGGATGCTCTGCTCCTTCCTCATCGAGCTGGAATAACACGCCTCCTACTCCTATTTTGGATGCATCACATTGGATCACGAATTCGTTACTAAAATCGGGTTGTGTACAGGCGCTGAACAGAGTGCAACTTTAAGTTTACCAAATGCTTCAACTGCCTCAGGAGTTAATTTAAATGGACCAGGTGACTTTCGAAGGCAATCTGTCATTGGGCCCGCCACATCTGCGAAATTGGTAATAAACGATCTGTACCAATTTGCCATTCCTATAAACCTGCGAACCTGACGAGGAGACATGGGAATCGGAAAATCCTTTATGGCTTCTATTTTGCCCGGGTCTACTTTCAAATAACCATTCCCTATCAAGTACCCGAGATACCGAATTTCCTTCTGGCAGAACTTTCTCTTCTTTACAAATAGATAGATAGATAGATAGTGAGTCCCGCATCCCGCAAGCATTTCGCCACTTCCTTCAGCAATTCCAAATGATCTTCGAAGTTGGAGCTGCACACCATCAGATCATCCAGGTAGACGAAGACGTTCTCTCGTAACCGTGAAGGAATAGCCTTATCCATNTTAGACGATTCCGTTAATTTGATTTGGAAGAAAGCATCCTTCAAATCAATACCACTTATAAAGTATGTATCCTTTAACCTGCTCAACAACCCATTAATATGCGGCAACGGATACGAGTCCTTCTTTGTGACCGCGTTCACCTTCCTGGAGTCAATGCACAACCTAACCTTGCCTGGTTTCCGAACTAGTACCACTGGACTACACCACGGTGAATTCGATTCCTCGATCACTCCCATCTTGAGTAGCCTTTCAATTTCGCTATAGGCTTCTGCCTGCCTGGGTGGTGAAAGAGGAAAGTGCTTACTTTTAACTGGCACCGCATCACCCGTGTCTATATGGTGCGTCACTAAACTGGTTTGACCTAGTCCTAGCTTTTCGAGCGAGGTAAACTCCTGAACAACTTCTTGCAATGCTACCTTCTGATCTGGTGTGAGCTGATGGAAGTTTGGCTCATCTTCATTTGGAAAATCTAAACAGGAAACGCTTGGGAATATATCGGGTGCTAACGCAAATGCCTTCCAGAAATCAACACCCAGGTATGCTTCTTGGATTAATGACGGTACAAGATAAAAGCGCATAGTCTTCGTAATATTTTTAAAAGTGACCGGTAAAGATATCGAGCCAAGTATTTTCTGCCGATTTCCACCAGCCGTGTAAACAAACGCGCGCAAAGAATGATATTTTAAATTGTTTCTCTTTAGGAAATCTTCGCATCCGTTTCCAAGAATGGACACGTTTGCTCCGGAATCTAATAAACCCACTACGAGACTATCGTGTATTTTAATCTTTGCTAACGGTCGTTCGTCTGGCGTTATAAGAATTTTAGTGCTTTGCAAAAGTTTACGCATATTTACTCGGCTAGAATATCTTTTCCTACACTGTAGAATATTTTCTGAAACTACAAGTTTTGGTTCTTCTTCGAAAATATTCGCCCTTATCCGTTCATAATCCTTTTCTCTTTGCTCTAAACTAACTGGGAATTGAGTCTGGCATGCGACATCCCTACGTGAAGGCATAAGAATTCGAACCTGCAGAGGATTGGCTGTAGAAGAAAACATACACTCGGAATCAGAACTATCGGAACTATCTGGGAAAGTTATGATGACCCGTGGTGAAACCCTCGAGGGACTGGTATTACTCTCCGAACTACTGACATCTCCATGCAAACGAACGGTTCTGGCTGGGACTGGCTTACTTTTTGGTTTAGTACAGGAGGCTGCTGCTCTTGTACTCCCTGCTTCGGGGGCTAGGGTGCCGAACGAGAATCCCCGATTGCCTTCTCGCTCGGGTTCCGGTTTCCCTGTCTCCGATGATCTCTGGGGCATCTTGGAGTGACCACCCCCTTCTGTCCACACTTGAAGCAGAACACGTTCCGAATCGCTTCCTCGCAATAGATGTAAGAGTGTCCCATCTTATCACAGTTCCAGCACTGTATTCCTGAGTAGTCCGGTTTCCTAGTCCTCTGGAAATTCAGCGCTTCCACTTGTGGATCCACTTCTCCATCCATTCCTCCTGTCCATTCATCCGGTGTAATAGCCATGGTTTCGTTAACATGCCGTCCTGAATAGTTCGGTACCAAGCTCCCAAGGCCATTGGGTGCAGTTTGAGATGCAGTTACCACTGCACTTAACGCGTTCATATTTTCCCGCATTGTTCTCATTTCAGCTCTCATTTTTTCTTGCGAAGTACGTAAGAGCTGATGAAGCACCCCTACCCACGAATCTCCTACAGGCGCTCCGCCATTAGAACGTCTACTTCTATCTTCTGCAATACCTTCACCAAACCCGGTATTCCCTGGCAAAGACCTATCATTTTCCTGTCTTCCCGAAAGCATAGTCATGGAGGTAGCGGAAACATTCTGGACCGAAGTCCCAGGCGGTGAGGTGTCAAGTAAATTTGAACTTTGACGGCTATCAACTTTAAGTCCCGGAGCGGGACTGGCCATCGGAATTGGAGGCGGAACTCCACCAGTATGGTCAGCAATAGGTGAATGCATCACCAGAGGATTATTTGCTGGCATAGCGGGACTGGTATTCCTCCCGGCACCTCTTGACTTTGCGCCGCTACCTCTAACTGAAGCACTGCGTGTTTGCCTAAGCTGCTGTTCCATCTACCGAGTGTTCAGTGGTGAGACAAATGCAATTAGGAATAACAAGAAACGTGACGCTTAAGCTCAAACCAAAATCGAAAATCCGAGGCTTGCTTAATAGCGTAAGCCTAATTGAACGTCCGAGAAAAAAAATTTCAAAAAAAATGAGTTATTTAGCTAATTGGCGCGATTACCGATCCCGATTGCGAGAAAAAAAAATGAAAAATATCAAACTTTTATTCAGTATGCGTACTGAATATAAATATACGTACCGAAAAAAACGATCAAAATATAGGTAGTTAGTACATAAGCGTATAAGGTGGTTAGTTAAATATACGTGGTCATATACGTGGAATTTAAAAATTCAAGGGGATATAATTTTTATATAGTAATATATTTATCAAGGTTAATGGGAATCCTGACCTCCTCTGACATTAGGAAGGCACTATGTAGTCTACGAAAAAAAATGTACAAAAACAAACACAAAAAAAGGCGTGAGTACTGGGTACTCATGAAATTTGATGTGTATACATATGCGAACGGCAAAGCATAAAAGTACGTTTACATATAAATATAATCTCAACCAAAGCTCGTTAGCTGTCAAATTGGTTGTGCTTGTTATTCACACAACTCGAGGAAAAGTTAAACTTCTTCTCTGTGCCACCGTGGTCACTTTTTTTTGCAACACATATTAGGCCATTTAAATATATTTTAACTGAATATTTTATTAAAAATACCTTTACAAACCTATTTTCCTTACTAGCGTCAATTTTTGTTTACTTTAACATTTGACATTCCTCCTTTTCTTCGCAAGTATAATCGATAAAACTGGGTTGGACACCAAAAAGTTATCGGTTTAATCTGAGAAATTTTTAATTATAATTTTGCATGGCTAATCTCTTTTTCTAATAACAGATTAGGGAGTCAAGCTCGAAAATTAGGATAATATCTTTATATTATATACTTTTATTTCAGTTACACACATACAAATGTAGGTTAGGTTAGAAATTAAACATTAATTTCACTTAATTATATTCATTTTGCTGATTTAATTTTTTTATTCATTTTCATTTCTAATTCTTTTAATACATGACATTATCGGTATGATTGACATAATATACTTGTGACTCAAGGGCGTTAAAATATCTTGGAAACACCGCATATTGGTAGATTTTCAAGTTTTATGCGGCAAAAAATATTTTATTGCCTCTATCTACTCAAAATTGTTTATCAAATGTAAAATTGAAATAATTTGTATTACAGATAGGTTATATTAATAAAATATATATATTAGCCAATAATTTACTATTTACATATATTGACTACCTTTATTTATAAAATGTGTGTACACTATCATTGGTTAATTAGTTTTCGCTTTCAGAATCTTCGCTGGCCTCAAACTATTCCTTTGTCACATCTTTGACAACGGATTTAGAGGGTAACAGCAGCTTTATTGTGTCTGGGGAAAACGATTTGATATTTCTTCTTTTTTTGGTCATGAACCGAAATACTGCTTAAAAACGAGACCGAGCTCATCAACAGCCGGTTACATATGTCACGGTTACATACTTCACCAGAAAACTTCCGGGAATAATTTTCTCGGTTGTGTTTGTTGTGGGCCTCTTGAGCCCCCCCCCCCCCGATAATTGTCCTATTGTTAATAAGGAATTAGTATCTTGTGCATTGTGGGTGTCATAGGAAGCCATGCCGTCGTCGGTTCGCCACTTCTCGCTCGCTATGTTTGAGTTCCGGTCGCTTAACAAAAAATTTTGCATGTGAAAGCAACAACAAAGTTAGCTAGCACGGATAGACGATAGCAAGTTTGGTTGTACCTCATTGAGTTCGTTCGTTTCGCCACTTGCTAACTGATGGCGAATCGATGACGGCTAATAATCAATTGTAGCGCATTTCCTCTTACTATGCATATGCCTAAATGTATGCCACCATTGGCAAGCGAACACAGGGTGCTTCTAATGAAAATAAACATTTTATGCTGAAATACACATGCTAAGCCCTTCGAAATTTTGTGCTGGGATATGCGTTACAGCTTTGCAAATTTTACCCCTACCGAAACCAAAGATGTATACACATCACAAATTTTTCGCTGTTTGGTCCAGCACACCCAACCGCAATGAAAAGCCGGCATAGTGGTATGCCCCTCCAGACTTGAAGAGTGTACTGGCCTTCGCGTACAAGTTTTACTGGGCTATCTTCCGGTCTCAGTGCACCCCACCGCAATGCAGCAAGGGGCAGTCAACGCATGCCCCTCTGAGACATGTGGGGTGACTGAGACTCCGATAGTCAGTCGTGGTTAGAGTCCCAGCCCACTCCATCGCAGTACGACGGCGCTCAGGAGCGCCAGCGCAGACCTATGGAGTGAGCTGGGTTCAAAAGAAAAAATGTATATATTATTTATTTATTTTATTTTTTTCCAAAAAAAAACAAGTCGCAAAAAAAACAAAACAAAAAAAAATAGTCGGCAAAAAAAAATACTACAAAAACTATTTAAACTAAACCCCACTTAGCGGACAAAATTTGTTCCCCAATTCCCATGCCGACATATCGGACCACTGAACAATTTGGAGAAAAAAAAGTCAAACTACAAAAAAACTAAGTTGAGCACTGCCTCACCGGGTGAATGCAAAACTCCGGAGGACGTGACGTGAAGTTTCGGAGAAGCCTTCGGTTGCTGGCCAAGCGGACCGATCCGAACCAGCACTTTCAGCTCCACTCATCCCGCCGCAACGCAGCAAGGGGCAGCAAACACATGCCCCCCTGGGACTTGCGGGATGGTGAAGCCTAATGTGCCGGTCAGGACCAGTCAACCTGACCAGACCTCAGGCTACCCCGTTGGGCGCCATCTGTTATGGTACGCATACATTAGGAGCAGCAGTGAATGCAGGCGGCATGACACAAGAGGGTGCACTATGGCTAGTCATGTCGGCTGGGCTGGGTTCTTGCATTCACTCCTGTTCCCTGCGCCATAGCAGAAAAAGTCATGCCTTGTCAAACGTTTTAACGGACGGACACATAGCAAAAAAAAATATTCAAAATTCAAAAAAAAATCCGTTAAAACAAAAAAGCTGGAAAAGAACGTTAAAATTTAAAATATTTAAAATAAACTGAAAACCAAAAATACGAAAAATTAAAATAAAACCAAATGAACAAACAACCCCTAAGGCCGAATATGATTGGGGGCCACTGGTGGAAGTGTGGCCCCTGGTGCTGACCCACCCTCAGCCGTGGTCACCGGCGCACCCTATTCTCGATGACCCCATATAAAATTCCTAATGTGCCTTCCTAAGTAATTAAGGTAGTCAGCATTCCCATCTTATATTAACAAATTTATTGATAATTCATTTTCCTTAACCTAATTCTTAAAATTAACTAATCTTAACCCTATCATCTGAATCCCTATCACTCAGAAGTTCTTAACTCTAAGGTAAGTATCTGGTATATGTATAGTAAGACTATAACAAAGGTAAGTATCAGGGTAGAAGTAAGTATAGAAAAAAAATATGTATATTAAGTTAAACAGGTATCCTCAAAGTCAATTTACATAAGTCGGGTAAGTAGGCTAAATCAAGCCTAGTTCTGGTAAGTATATTAAACAAACCAAGTGAATTAAATAAGCAGTAAGTATAGTATGTAGGTAAGTCTAAGGTACTTATAAGTAAATCTTAGTTCCTATTTCTCCTAGATTACTATAAGGGTTGGTGTCAATTTCGTTTTAAGTATTTAATTTCTTTTTGGTTAGCCTTCTAACTGCTCTTTACTTTCAGGTTTAGTATTATTAATATAGTCATTTATATTAAGTTTCGTTATATAGTGGCCTTTCTTTATTATAATTTAGTATTTCGTTATGAATTTGAATTTATATTAAATCGTTGGTTATGGTTAATTTATACATTAGGTTATTTTAATGGTATATAATTTCCCCATTGGTATGTTTATTTAAAATTTTTTTATTAGTAGAATTTTTATTAAATTTATACTTTCATTTTACGTTATATCAGATTATTTTAGCTACGTAAACTTAGTTTATTTAAAAGTTCTACTAAATGGTAGTTTATCTTATTTTATTTTAATTTAGTTCAATTTAATTTGATTTAATCTTAGCTTATTTAATTTCCATTTTATTTAAAGGAATTTATTGATTGAATTTATTCGTATTTAATTTAAGGTAACTTAGGGCTTAATAGTATTTGTCTAACTGAAGTTAAGTTTTTTCAAATTTAGTAGATTGAGGTTTATTTTATTATTTAATTTGATTCAATCTATTTAGCCTAATTTGACTAAATTTAAATTTCTTTTGTTTATTTCTGTAGACGTGTATGTATTTTCCTCCGTTAGCCTAAATCTTTACTTCGTTTTATTTCACATATATGACTATGTATATACATGCATATGTGTATGTACATGCAGGTATACACGTGTATATATGTATTTGCTTATATGATATGTGTATATACCAGGTGCATTAACCAGAGTGTGATTGACAACCAGGTTGGCTCTCTTCTAAGAAATTATTATTCAAAAGAAATATCCGACCCGAAATTCATAAACATTTTCAATTTGACTTAATAAGATGATTCTTCTGAGAGCAACGTCAAATTCAATCACGCTTTGTTACATGGGTCGTTCTTAAAAAACATGACCAATTGGTGTCCCCAGACTTTACTATTTTATATTTTGTTTCTTCAAAAAGAAAATAGAAAAATATCTGCATTTTTATAAATTATTATCGATTCTACGTAACTATATTATAAAAAAAAATAATTAATTATCTGAAAATAACTTAAAAAATATTTTCAATGTCAAAGGTTTAGCAAAAACCTGTGTCCCGAGCCAATTTATAAAAATTTAATAGTTATTTTCAGTTGAAATAAAATTGAAAAAAAATAATATTTACAATTTTTGTTATTCAGTTTGTGTATATTAATACCATATATAGAAAAGAATGATGAAAAATAATTTTTTTGTATAATTTTTATGAAGAAAATTTGTGTCCCCAGGTTTTGGTCCCCTCTGTTACGTCCACTCATTTTATTGAAAAATGTTTGTTAAACGTTATGACGCGTATATTTCTCTTATGCTTCTCCATCATAACTTAGCTAAAATCAACAAAATGTGTTTTGAACTGTTCAGTCTTGTTTAGTGCGTTGTTGAGTAAGGAACCCAATTGTATGCCGGGTACGTACCCTTATTCAGTGTCAACTCTGTTACTGTTGAAAAACGGTGAGTAAAGTGATTTTTTATTTATTTTATAATTTTTTTATAAATATTTTATGTACATTAATTAAGTGGACAAATAAATTCTCCAAAATTCGAATAAAAAGCTAAAATATGGTATTTTTGAGTTAATTTGTCCCCTCTGTTACCGGTCCACTCTGTGACTTATTAACTCCAAAAACTCCAAAAATTAAAAAAAATACTGCTGGTTATGGATTCCTATTGTTGATACCATCCGTAACCACATGAGGCCAATTATAAACATATTTGGCCAACTTAATTTTTAAAAATTACAAAATTCAGAATGGTCATGTTTTTTAAGAACGACCCACATACATTTGTACTTAACTCTTATTCCCGGTATATTGCAAACATAGGTATGTACCTATGCGGGCATACTTATATACATATATATGTATGGGAGTGTATATGTAAAATTTTTTTTTTTTTTCTATGCTTTTACATTTTAATTTCTGGGTTTTTTTTTCTATTTATCTACATTTATTAGTTTTTTTTTTATTTATTATTTTACTATCATGATATATATATATTTTTTTTTCCTAAGTCCGTTTAATAATTTTTTCCTTTTTCTTATTTAGCCTACATATATAAATGTAAGTGTATATATATATAGGCCCGAAGTACTCACCCTTTGTTGCAGCAGGCCCTGGTGGGGCACTACTGTTGTTGTTGTTGCAGGTTATATTTGTCGCTGCTGATGTTGTCGTTGTGTTGTGAACGCTGCTATGCGGGTGTTGTTGCTGGTAGCCGGTGGTGATTGTTGTTGCTGTGGCTGCTGCTGTGGCAGCTGCTGTTGTTGTTGTTGAGCCGGATCGCTGTGCCGGTGTCCTCGTTGCACCGCTGTGGTGCTGGTGTCACTGATGTTGCTGGGTACTGCGGCTGCTACGCTGGCAGCCGATCTTGTTGCAGCAGGCCACGGGTAGGGGCCCTGCCGTTGTTGTGGTTGGTGCTACGACCGCTACTATGCGGTTGTTGTCGCTTGTTGTGCCCGCTGCTATGGCGTTGTCGTTGCGCCCTATTGCAACCGCTGCTGTGGCGGCTGTTGATGGACCTCGTTGTTGCAACCGCTGCTGGGGCGGTTGTTGTTTCGGTCGCGCGTTGTTGTACCTGTCGCGCGTTGTTGTACCTCGTTATTGCACCCGCTGATGTGGCGGTTGTGGTTGTTGTTCGTGGGTGCGATAGCCTCTGGTTGGTTCGGTGTTGCGACCGCGGCTATGGCGGTTGTCGTGTGGCAGTGCTACTAATGGGTACCGCTGCTGTTGCCGTGCGGTGGCAGGGCTAGTAATGCCGTCGCTGATGTTGTTACTGTAACGCGAGAACTGTCGGAATGAAAGAATAGGTGTAATACTAAACATAAAATAAGTAATAACATGCAGAATATGTACACTCTAAAAAGTGCATGTAAAACTACTACTGAAAGTGTTTATACATTCCCCCCCCCCCACAATATTCGGTACCAATATACGCGTTAGATGTTCAAGATTGGATTTTTGAACATTAAATGTTTAAATTATGCCCATAAGTATACACATGAAATGCTTAAAGTTGCAACGAATTTCCGTCATCCCTTGTCAAATTTGGTTTGGAGACACCAAAAAAGGAAATATTTACGCCAGTCAGGCTTATTATTCCAAAACCAACTTACTATTGACTGTATACCAACAACGTTCACTGAAGATCAACAACACAAACGCCAATATTTGGTTTAATAAACAGTGTATTGCTATGAATAATATACCAAAGTACGCACAAATGAAACCGAAATCAAAAACAGCAGCGAGTCAGAAAATTGTTAGGAGAGCCGAGAACAACTACATCCAATGTGAATAAAAACACTTGCACGCCAAAAAGGAATATACATATGCGGAGCTATTGGCCATCCACCTACAGTTAGCGGAGCATCTGCCAATCCAAACCTTGATGAAAATAATAGAGAAAATAAAAGCCAATAATAAAAAACTCATGAAGAAGAAGTATGAAAGGTTGAACAAGAAACTCGTTAACTTGAGGACGAAGCAAAGCAACCACAAAATCATGAAAGATGCAGAACAGAAATTCCACTCCCGATTTGTAAACTTGACGGAGGTTTACATCAATGAGCAAGAAGCAGAACTATTAAAAAAAGACCTCAAACACAACATTGAAAGTTACAACCGAAAGAGGGAACTTGAACAAACTATCAAGGATACTGAAGTTATTATATCACGGCTTCCAACTGAAGAACAGGAGCACGCCAGACACATATGTCGGCACATAATTGAAAAAGACATAAAGGCCAAGAAAACTAGGAAGCAGAAGAACGAAAACCAAACCATAAAAGGGCTCAAAGAAAAGCTAAGGGCAAACAATGTTATAACCACAAAAGCAGACAAAGGCAATACCACCGTATTAATTGATAAAAAAGATTACATAGAGAAAACTGAAAATCTAATAACTGAAATAGGGTGCAATAAATTGGGAAAAGATCCCACTGAAGAATACCAAGCAGCAATAAAGAATACCATAAAGAAAAGCACAACCATAATAAAGGATAATCTACCATATAGACTAACACTTATGAACCCGAGTGTCCCTCCGTTGATTGCCTTGCCGAAGACACACAAACCAGGCACCCCGATGAGACCTATCATTAATTACAAGTCTGCTCCCGGATACAGACTCTCCAAGCACCTAAAGACGCTGCTGAAGGATAATCTGGATCTACGCAATAAATATACTATTACAAATACAACGGAACTAATCGAGAAGATGAAATCGTTGAAGATCAACGAAAACACTAAATTCGTATCATTCGACATCAAGGACCTTTACCCATCGATACCAACAATAGAAACCATAAAGACCGTACAAGAAATACTGATGGGAAAAATGAAAAGAGAAGCTGTCACGGAAATAATAAACGCGTTGAAGGTCACATTAAAACAAAACTACTTCCGGTTCAACAATAAGATATATAAACAGATTAACGGGTTAGGAATGGGCAATCCGACGTCAGCAATACTCATGGAAGTATTCATGCAAACACTGGAGGAGAAATACATGAAAAACCTATCGACCAACCTAGGAGTAAAATTCTACGCGAGATATGTCGATGATGTAATATGTCTAATAGAGGGAAACAAAGAGAAACAGATACTAGACTATCTCAACAAACAACACCAGAATATAAAATTCACCATGGAAACGGAAGAGGAAAGAAAGATTAACTATCTGGATTTAACAATTAAAATAAACGATACCACGAACAAGATAGAGTTCGAAATATACAGAAAACCAACAGCCACAGACACAATTATACACAATAGCTCAAACCACCCACAGCAACACAAAAATGCAGCATTTAAACAACTAATAACGAGGCTTGAAAGGACCCCTCTAACAGAAGAATGCTACAAGAAGGAACTGGATACAATATATGCCATTGCGGAAAATAACGGATATAGGAGAGGCCTGGTGGAGAAGTTAAGAAAGGACACAAAATCGAAAAAGACTAGCAAAGAGGAAAACAATAAAAAAACTTGGGCAGTTCTAAATAACACAGGAAAGACATCTTACAAACTTGCCAAATTCTTTCATAAGTACGACATTCAGACATCATTTAAAACAAGGAACACAGTGGGAAATATATTGAAAGAGAAAATAATCAAGGAAGACCCGCTAGATAAACAGGGTTTTTACAAGTTAACCTGTGAGTGCCGACACAGTTACATAGGACAAACAGGGCGAAATATAAGAACAAGGTATCGAGAACACATAAGGGATTATAATAAGAAAAAACGAAAACCAGAGGCTGCAATAGAATCGAACTTCGCGAATCACATGATCAAAAATAAATGCACACCAATGAAGATTGGACAAACAACAGAACTTCTCCGTGTACAACATAAAGGACAAAGATTGAATATATTAGAAAATATGGAAATATATAAACAGAAGACCTTCAAAGGACAAATAATAAATGAGCAAATAAATACTGTATCGGACGTACTGTTTGAACCTCTAAAACTACTGTACAAGAAGGAGAATGACAACAACAAAATATTAAGGACAGATATGGAAGGGAATACACCGACTGCAAAAACAAAGGGGGTAAAAATCACGGACTTCTACCTGCCGTCAAAAACGAGCCGAAACAATTCATCTACCTATTGAGTACCGCAAACACTGCAAAAAAAAGACGTACCTAACAAAAGAGAGAGGTAGTTAACAAGGAGTATAAATAAGAGCAACCAACAAAAATTATGCAGAACGAAAAATGACACTGAAGATGGCACAACGCCGAAACCGGTTTGTCTCCAAACCAATTTGACAAGGGATGACGGAAATTCGTTCCATAATACAACTACAGAAATATCACAGATGTAAAAAGGTATAAATAAAGTACTATCACAGATAAAATTATAAAAAAACTGATCACAGTCGCTTAAGTATATAAATGGATAAATAAATAATTAAGTAAAATAAAGGTCTATAAATAAAAATAATAATAACAACAATGGTCAAGTATGGTAATAAATCATTAAATAATTACGATAATAAATAAATAAATACTATAGTCAAGTCCCAATCAAAAGTCACATATAAATATAAGTCATTTACGTATATGAATAACATAGAACATTCAGCACACGCACTTTACATTCAGCACGCAATATGCGACGCAGGACTACCTACAACATAGACCTATCTTACAAAAATGTCTTTAGCGTGGTATACGTCGCTCGTTGCCACCACCTCGCAATCACTGTCTCTCAAGGCGCCCAGCTTTCGGTATAGCTCGTATGATGCAGCATGCTGTATCATTGGCATACCGAAAGTGGCGTGGTACGGCGATGTATTGATTGCTGAGTGTGTCCCAGTTTCTATGGTTTTCTTTGATAAATGACCTGATTATCTGTAATACAGGTCGGTTGACCCTCTTAGCAGCGTTTCCCTGAGGTGAGTAGAACGCTGTTTTAATGTGGTTTGTGCCGTATTTCTCCAGGAAACTGCTAAACATGTCAGACACAAATTGTTTTCCGTTATCGGAGTGTACGTATTCGGGTACGCCGAATACGTGGAAAACATCTCTTTCTAAATATTTTATGACTTCAGCTGAAGTTGCCTTACGCATTGGTTTTAAACAGACGAATTTCGACAAATGGTCTAGACATACAAAGACATACACATTACCATCACAAGTACGAGGAAACGGACCCATAAAATCTATAAACAAACGCTGAAAAGGTCGTTCTGTTACATGTTGTTTGCCCATTAGCGGTCTCTTGAAAACATTTAATGCTTTGTTTGTTTTACACACTTCACTTTTATGTGTGCGCATACATCGGATACCATTCCTGGCCAGTAGTATTTTTCGCGCAGACGTGCCAAGGTTTTGTGGATGCCACCGTGCCCAGCAGAAGGCGAGCCGTGAGAAGACTCAACCAGCCCCGGTCGCAACTCCGACGGAACCCAAAGCTTCCAGGCTTGATCCGCTTGAAGCTCGTCTCCCCTGTCAAACTGTGCTCGCCGGTACACGTAGCCGTCCGATACGCAAAGGTCAGGAAGTCTGTCTTTGTTTTCAGTCACTGTCCTTATCAGCTCTTCATAATCTTCGGATGCAAAACATGGAGACTCGAGGCATACGTCGATTACTCTGTCGCTCACTTTTATTTCGTCCATATTCATTCTGGACAGCGTATCCGGGACGACATTTTGCGTGCCCTTTCGGTGCTCAATCTCAAAGTCGTAACCCTGTAGTTTCAGGCTCCATCGCGCCAGCCTGCCAGATAACTCCTTTTGAAGCATTAGCCACTTGAGGCTCGCATGGTCCGTAATTACTGTAAAGGGGAGACCCTCGACATATGGCCTGAACCTCTTTACACTTACGATCGCCGCGTAGCATTCGAGCTCTGTAATGCTGTAGTTCTTTTGTGCTTTATTGAGCTTAGCCGACACATAAGCAATTGGTCGTTCGTTTTGGTCGTCGTCCAATTGAAACAAAACCCCTCTCACTCCGTCAGTCGATGCGTCACATTGGATATAAAATCGTCTGTTAAAGTCCGGATGTGTCAGTACGGGCGCCGAAATCAAACTTTGTTTAAGTTTCTCAAAGGATTCCGTGGCTTCGTCAGTCATCGCGAATTTTTTAGTCTTGTCTTTTGAGAGGCAGTCGTGCAGCGGGGCTGCAATAGTCGATTAATACTGAATAAAACGACGGTGCCAACCTGACATGCCCAGGAACCGCCTTAGCTGTTTCGAGGTTTTAGGTTCGGGAAAGTCCCTCACAGCTGCAACCTTGTTGGCATCCCTTCTGATACACCCATCCCCGACTACGTAACCGAGATATCGCACCTCTTTGTAACAGAACTTGCTTTTTTCTACATTTATTGTCAATTTTTCATCACGCAAACACCGAGCGACCTTTTCTAGCAAACATATATGAGACGAGAAATCTTCTGAACACACTAACAAATCGTCAAGATAAACAAATACACATTCACGTTACGAAGCGGTTATGACCTTGCCCATTAAACGACACATTCTTTGTGCCGCGTTACACAGTCCAAAAGGCATAACTGTGAATTGCTACAATGGTCGGCCTGGCACCGTAAACGCCGTCTTTTCCCTAGATTTCTTTTCCAACGGAATCTGCCAGAACGCGTCTTTCAGATCAATAGCTGAAATATATCTAGTATTTTGGAGTCTGCTGAGAATACCCTCTATATGTGGGAGTGGGTACGCATCCCTCACTGTCCTTGCATTCACCTTGCGGGCATCTAAGCAGAGGTGGTTTTTTGCGCCTTTAATTACTAAGGAGACTGGTGAACTCCAGCTGCTGTTGGACTCCTCAATGACTCCCATGCTCAGCATTCGATCTAGTTCAGCATAGACTAATTTCTGGATTGCGGGTGAAATAGGGTAATGTCGCTGCTTTACTGGCAGATTCTCGTCAATTACCTCAATGACGTGCTCTTCTAGCTCTGTCCGACCTAACCCTGATACCGCAAATGAGGGGAATTATGATTTCACCCACTCCAATGCGTTGGATTGTTCTAATGTCAGTAAGTGCTGCACGGCGTCGAAGGACAGGTCACCATCGGCGGGAACGAGTTCAGCAACCCTAGCACCATCCGCACTCACATTTATCCCTTTGTTTACAACACTCATTCCGAAGGTTTTCCAGAAGTCGACTCCTAAATACACCTGCTGTTGTAGCCCAGGCACTATTAAGAACTCTAGCTCTCTTGTAGCACTATCCCACAACACTGGTAGCTTGATGGCCCCTATTACGGCGGGCTCCTCACCATTGGCAGTTCTGATATTTTGGCCCTTAATCGGCAGAATTAGGTCCTCATTACCCCGCAGTAGCACACTCCCGTCCTTGCCCAGACAGCTAGCTCCTGCCCCCGAGTCCAAAAGCGCCTCGTGGCCCCCAATTTTAGTCTTGACAAAGAATCGGTTATCTCCCTTAACAGTGACTATTGTTGAAATTATTTTATTATAGATTCTATTAAAAATTCTTTTCCTTTCCCTCATCTTGGCAATTTTCTTAAAATTCCTGCTTTTCTTCTTACTGTCTATCTCTTCGCAAAATATTCTTCTACGCGCCTCTTCGTATTCTAGTTTACGCTGATGTTAACTTTTTATTTCCGGTTTACCTACTATTTCATTCTTTAATTTAGTTTCATTTTCCTTTTCTCTCCTCAATATCTTTACTTCCTCACTTCCGGGTTGCCCATCTCCTGGCTGGAACCCCCGGTTATCTCCGGCAGTTTGGAGTTTCCCTTATCTTTTTTGAAGACACAAAAGAACTAGTCACTACCACAAGCAAAACACACCATATTGTGGAACGAGGACTTACATTTAGTTTCCTTTTGAGCTTCGGCCGGGTTTTTAGCAAAGTGATCCACTGGCATGCCACACGCGAAACACAACATCAAATGGAAAGGTGAAGGACAAAAGCATTTCACAGTAGACTTGGACGTATAAGGACAAACAGACGTGGACGCAGACGTAACATCACAAACTTTCACTGGGAAGGAGTGTTGTGGTTTTCTGTTAATCTGGTCCCTATTAAAAGCTTCTACTATATTCTCTCCTTTCTGCTCTACTGGCTCTACTTCTAATTCATTTATGGCTTTAGCTCTACTCCTATTTTCTTTTATCACCTTCTCTGCCCTTTTGCACTCCGCTTTCAGCTCCGCCAGAGTTTCCATCTTGGACGCGAACGTCAAGTTTGCTATGTAGGATTTGAGGTTACCCCTAATTATGCCTACCATCTCTTTCTGAGGGATCTTCGTTCGGAGTCTGAATGTCATGTTGTGGATTTCGCTATAAAAATCGTCGAAACTCTCATTCGGCATCTGCTTTCGTTCCATGATTTCAGGGATGATTTCATAGTCGGACTCAGCAGTCTTGAAGTGGTTTAACAGTTCCGCCATCAGCTCGAAATAGCCAAAGTCGGGACTATCAGCATGGTCCTCGAGCACCTGCCAATACCACTTCAAGGCGCCGCCGGAAACCAGACAGTGAAAGTCCGTGAAAAGCTGGAAGAAAGAGATGTTGTTCTGCTCACGCAGTGTTTCGACGTGAAAGATAAAGCTCTCCACACTCATCCCTTTGCCTGTCCCATCAAACTTTATGTCCCACTTCTCGAGATCAATTTTCTTCCACCTCGGTGGCTCTCGCGTGTCTTGACTAGCTATCTCCGTACTTCTGCTGTCAACGTGTTTATCAGCACAATTCCTGGCCTTTTCTCCACGTCCTCTATTCTCCGGAGTTGATGCCGCGTTGGAACGATGACCCAGTGCTTGAGCGGACGTCTCCATTTCGGATACTCGGCCGCTGAGGTTCGAAACATTGTCCCTCATGTGCCTTACCTCATTCATACACTGCGATATCATATCGTTTTGTTGCGCCATCATTGCCATTAGACAGCTTAGTTGCTCGATACTAGTCGCAGTGTTGGCAGGTTCATTCCTCTGGTCTTTGAAACCGCCAGCTTCCGAGTCCCTGGTTGGTTCGCCTCCCACGAAGTCATCGTTCCCCCCAGCTCCTACAACATTACCATCCGACATTTGGCACAACAAATCAAGTTTTCATGAAAAAATAATGCTGTTATTGTTGGACTCTCCGATAGATATTTCGTTCGTTATGGACAAGGTGCTCGCTTGCTCAGTGTTAATCGTACTGGCGCATCTATTGAAAAAGTCCGAAGGAACGAAATCTACCGGACGTTCAATCCCCGTATCAATTTGGTTAAAAATAGAACCGACAACCTGGTTCTCTAGGGCACGTGAAATGCTAGGAGTAATTGGCCTATCTTTGCTAAGAATACCCAAACCGCGTATCGCTCTTCCTTGGTCTTCTTCTTCAGACATTCACTCACTCAAAAACAATGTTTAATTTCAAACACGGAATCAAAAAGTACGCACGAATAAACCGCGGTAACAAAAACTAAATTCAATTAAAATTTTGCCCAAAATTCAAAAAAAAAAGTTTCAACAAAACAAAAAAAATAGATAAATCCAAGAAACGCTAAAGGAATTCACCCCAAAGATTCAAGAATTTCAAAATGTGTACATATGCATACAAGTATGTATGTATGTATGTATATTCAATAAAAAAAACGCAAAAATCATACAATTCAAGTTGAGTGTTATGACTCATAAAAAAAATAGAGAAGTGGTAAATAACAAAGTGAAATAGTATGCCAAACAGACATATGGTTATATACGTAGTAGATATAAGATCTGTATATGTTTGTATATATGCATGCACTAAGAGGTATTAATTTATCCTATATATTAAAATGAGGTTACAAATAAAAGAAATGTACTGAAAAACAAAATTAGTTCACGTTTTAATTGTTCCCTTCAAATTCTCTGCACTTTTTTTGTTTCCTTGTTTGTATTCTCCGTATAAAGGATTCGCAAATATTTTTCAAAAAAAAATTTGTAAATGATTTGATCGGTGTGTGTGGTGTTGCCTTGGCGAGGTCATGGTGAGAGTAATACTTAAGTCCGTATGTCCCCTGTCCAAAGTCAAGTCAGCTAATTCCCCAGTTATAACCAGTTAGGCACTACACCACTCAGTGGCTAATCACTAAGTGTGGTTGCCACACTTCCCTTGCCCCATTCGAAGACGCGCTGTAAGCCTCACTTACTGATAATGCTGGACTACCCGTAACGTAGCTTCAACAACTGCCTTTACCAAAAAAATTAAAAACAAAACAAATACAAAATTCTACATCCCCTCAAAATGCCAAAGTCACCGCCAAATACCACTTAATCAAAAACTGGAATCAGAACAAGGAACCTTGAAGGCGACTAAGCAGAAACCCCCCGTTCATCATGTCAACACTAACCGTTTCCGACTGATCTCGCGGTGTTGCTGTCATAATTCCCTAACACCGTCCGAGAAAAAAAGGAATATAGGACAAAACAATAGAATTTAAGATCGTATAGAGTAAAACTAAGTAAACACAAGCAAGAGAATAGTGGAAAGAACAAAAATAAAAAAAATCATGAAGTGAAAGATTGTTGGGTTATTAGCATTGGACGCCATTGTTATGTAGCTGTAGTTCTGTTGCATGGTCGAGTTGCAAGTCGGCATGCTTGTGGTGCCTGGCATAGCTCATCGGTGGGGTGGGTCTGTTGCACTCGCCTTGCCCACGCTACACTAACAAAAAGATCATTCATGCCGACATATCGTAAGTTGAAGAAGACAGTAGAAGTATAGGCTAGGAAACAAAGAAAAAAACCCCAAAAAAAAGGTCGGCAAACAAGCAGCGAAACGAGAAAAACATTAAGTCCTGTCCCGTCAGGCGGAGTCTACCCACCCTCTTCAGCGTTCAACTACGCGAAACCATGGGCGTTGTGCTGACTCCTCTCACTTTACCTGACTCAAGTTCGTCAGTCCGTCATGCAGTCAACCTAAGTTTATCAGTCCTGTCGCCTGTCATCACTCCCACGTCCCCTCTTGCGCGCAAGCGCAACACCCACACCGATATCAATAACTCTTTTTTTTTCATATACATAGCTCATTAACGATTCATTTTTCTTTATTGATTCCGCAAATCACTTTACTATTCATTAAATCCCACGCCCTGCTTGACTGACCCTACTCAATTACAGCAGAGATTTTTATAATGTAACCTATGATACTCAAAATTCAAAATATGTACCTATATGTATGCAAATATAAATACTTGTGTAACCTATGGTACTCACAATTCAGCCTCTGTACCTATATGTATGTAAATATATGTACATGGATGAGTATAGTTATACAAACATATATGTATATGCAAATGAAATCGATCAATTAACCAAACATTGCAAAAGGCTTCTAAAAAAAATAATCAAAAGGAAAATGGCAACAAAAGAAACAAACATTAGCTTTACCGCGCTAACTAAACGTATGATTGTTTAACAACTCCAACGCTATCAACCTGGGTCTCGAAACGAGCGTTCGTCTCGTCCAAACAGCCGTTTGTTCGTGTATTTGTACTACCTAACACGAATTCGCTACCCTGGCGATAACTAGTCGATAACAGCTGATTGTTATGTGACGAAAACGTAACAAATGTGAATTCTCTAACACGAATACGACTTCAAATAAAGAAAAAAAGAGTCAAATTCAAACGAAAGAGTTTTTGCTATCGTGTGAGCCGCTAAAATGGATAATTCAAGCAAAAAAGGCAGGAAATAATCGAAAAAAGATTCGTATTATTATAATTCATTTTTTGGTATACTTTACAGTGTTTAAAAAAACTTCCAGTGCTCAGTTCGATGTGCTGGTAAAAGAGCTGGAGAAAAATCCAGACTTGGCAAAAGGCGCTCCAATGTTTGGTGCGAGTAAGAGCCTGGTAGAACTGCAGTGGAATGAATTAGCCAATAAATTAAACGCACATGGACCTCCACAAAGAACAGCTACCGAATGGAAAAAGGTAACTCCATTTTATAAATAGTAAATTGTATCAAACATTGTGCTTGTAATGTTTTTCCAGATTTGGGCTGATCTTAAAAGCCGCACAAAGAAGAAAATTGCGGAAAATGCGTCCAGCATGCATGCCACAGGTGGTGGACCATTCCGGCTTTCACCGCTCACCGATTTGGAGAAGGCCATCGACCGGATCTTGCTGGTGTCAAAAGCGGCCACACCAAGTGGTACAGTTCTCGGTGTAAGGCAAGTGGTTGTACGCTCAGAACCAGAGCTTGACCAATCACCTCAACCACCATCACCTGAGGAGCTGATCCCAATAGTTGTCACTACTCCGGTCCGCACAGCTGCACTAATTGGGGTTGTGACACCTACCAGACAGCAGTCCACTACACCAAAAAGGCATATAGCCGCAGCATCAGCGCCACAAAGCAGCCGGAAGAGAACTTTCCAGGAGCTTATAGCCGAGTCAGCGAAGGAGCAAGCCTCTGCAGCGAAAATTCAAGCTGAAGCTGCGCAAAAAATGGCAGAAGCGGCTATGATTCAGGCTGAATCCACCAGATCCATAGCAGAAACGCTTAAAGAGTTGCTCGAGATCACAATCAGGCAAGCACAGGCCATTGAAAGTTTGCAAGACAAATTTGTTTAGTTCCCTTTTTATATATATTTTTTTATTTAAGCCACTTGACGGCGGATAATTTTGTTAAATCAAAGTGTACAGTAATTCATAAAAGGATAGACTCGGAGTTAAAAAAAAACTGTGGCCATTTGTTCAACGAAAATTTTTAATTTGCTAAGTTTGTATAAAAATATGATTCATACTACAACAATAATTTCAGAAATCAGAGNTTTTTCCTCGGTCCTGCACATGCTTACCCATTTGTGGCAAAAATGCTCCTCAAAAATGTTCAAGCATTCCGCTATTACTTTTGCAACTGTCGACTGACCCATTACTGAGAGACTTTCGTTACCCACCGACTTTTGATAGCTTCCAGTTGCAAGAAAGCGTAGAAATGTGGACAGTTTCAGTTGTGATGGCAAGTGAGTATTACGGTAGGTGTCTTTCATATGGATGCCCACTTCGCTAAAAATGTGTCCAAATACTTCTTTGCTGACTCGAAAGTTTTTAACAAACCTAAAATAAAATATGTAGGTTAATGGTTAATATACACATACAAATCTGCGATATGTGGGTGCAAGCCAGAGTAGACCACTTGACATGGGTCCCATTTCGTCCCCACATAACACTACAACTATCTGGAATGCTAGAAATGCACGTCTACTTACTCGGCGTCTGGCAATTCCAATACATTTGTACTGTCTCGAAGCCTCCGCCTCTGAATCCGCAATTCGTCTTCGTTCGAACGTTCACTTGCAAGAAATGCTATTGCTAGATACATTTTTAAATAATTCTATTAAAATATTGTATTTTTGAACTTTTATACACACAAAGTAAACAAAACAGTTTTGACAGATCTTTTCGGGCGAATAACGTAAGAACGTAAGGATGGACGAAAATTATCATTCGAGATAGAGACTTCTGAATTCAGACGATTTCGTTTGGACACGAATCGTTCGTCTGGTTGTTCGTTCGAGATAGAGAATCAGGCTATTAGCTAGTTTCAATACCGATACCATATCATTGTTTACCGATTCTACCAGTGCGTATAGCATTTAACTCATAGCACAACATATTCAGACATATGTATGCACGCACATACTCACGTATATGTTTAAAAGGTATGTATATATGTCTATGTAACGGGTGATTTTTTTGAGGTTAGGATTTTCATGCATTAGTATTTGACAGATCACGTGGGATTTCAGACATGGTGTCAAAGAGAAAGATGCTCAGTATGCTTTGACATTTCATCATGAATAGACTTACTAACGAGCAACGCTTGCAAATCATTGAATTTTATTACCAAAATCAGTGTTCGGTTCGCTTTACGTCCGATTTATGGTCTACATAATCGACCAAGTGAGCAAACAATTAATGCGATTGTGACCAAGTTTCGCACTCAGTTTACTTTATTGGACATTAAACCAACCACACGAATGCGTACAGTGCGTACAGAAGAGAATATTGCGTCTGTTTCTGAGAGTGTTGCTGAAGACCGTGAAATGTCGATTCGTCGCCGTTCGCAGCAATTGGGTTTGCGAAACACATTTCGAACCGAACACTGATTTTGGTAATAAAATTCAATGATTTGCAAGCGTTGCTCGTTAGTAAGTCTATTCATGATGAAATGTCAAAGCATACTGAGCATCTTTCTCTTTGACACCATGTCTGAAATCCCACGTGATCTGTCAAATACTAATGCATGAAAATCCTAACCTCAAAAAAATCACCCGTTATATAGCATGTACTNTTTTTGAACTTTTATACACACAAAGTAAACAAAACAGTTTTGACAGATCTTTTCGGGCGAATAACGTAAAACGTAAGGATGGACGAAAATTATCATTCGAGATAGAGACTTCTGAATTCAGACGATTTCGTTTGGACACGAATCGTTCGTCTGGTTGTTCGTTCGAGATAGAGAATCAGGCTATAAGCTAGTTTCAATACCGATACCATATCATTGTTTACCGATTCTACCAGTGCGTATAGCATTTAACTCATAGCACAACATATTCAGACATATGTATGCACGCACATACTCACGTATATGTTTAAAAGGTATGTATATATGTCTATGTATATAGCATGTACTAAAGAGTTTAAAGATAATCTTTACTCACTCACCTTGTCCGCTCCTTCGATGATGGTACCAACATTCCGGAGAAGAGCCTGCGTGGGAGAAATGTTTTACATACATACAAGCCTAGACACCGCATACCTATCAACCCCTGCCAACCCCGGTATTACTACGGCTCCTCTCAATGGACCGACCGATCACTCACTCGTTATTGTGGCCATTGAGTACATTAGTAGCAAGTGAATAAAAGCAAAACGTGGTTCGAAAGTAAATTGACGGAAGCTTTATACGCGTGGACAAAAAAAAACACGAAGTAAAGGTGCAATCTAACTAAGTGCAGAAAAAACTAATATATATATTGAATTCACATGATTGTTGCTACCAATTAATAAAAAAAAAATATTAAACCGGAGTGGAAATATTAAAAATTATTGCTCAAACGAAACTAGTAACAAAAAAAATCCAAAAGAGAACCAAAAAAAATTATCAAGGTGACGGGCAGTCAACTCTGCGAATATGTGTTTTCAATGTCATATGTGTGAATAACAAGTTAATGCGAATCTCCTATATATGTATATATAAATTAAATGACTAAAATCCTATAAAATTTCCAAAATTCAGTTTTGCATCCATGTATGTTGTGATCGCTAAAACTAAATCAAAGGAGAATATCGCTACTACCTAACCGAATGGCTGCCTAAAGGAAAGATTAATAAACTTCCAGTGAAAGGGAAGTTAATAATTAGCTTAACATATGAGCGCAAGATAGGTGTAAACTAGGTAAGTATTACTTCAACACTTAAAGGTTACGAAAAAAAGAAACTATAAAGAAAAATGTTCTTCCAAAAAAAGTATATAAAGAAAAGGAAATATCTAACTACAATGGTATTTTTATGCGTACAACTAATTCCCGCTGGGAAAACTACTCAAACTAATAGTTCTCACTCAATCTAAATCGCAAACTACGCATGTATATGTGCAGCTGATATTTGAGCTACCGTTTCTCTACTGCTCCAGTGCTGGTGGCTCGAGTGACCCGCGAACGATGTTGGTTTTGCGATTGTGATCTCTGGCTCCCACGTAGTCGGTGACTCGCTCTCTGCTCATTCAGCGCGCTCCTGGTTCGCTGGAGACTTCTCGTGCTGGTATTGATGCTCAGCTCTTGCCTTTTTCCTCCGTCTTTCGCAGCCCGGCGGTCGTTGACCCACTCCAACTTGTGTCTACAGATCAGCTGTTAGCTATCTCCAATGTTGCTGGACACCAATGGTTGCGGCGGTCTCCTCTTGGTATGCGTATACACCTTGAAGTTTAGCGGCGATTTCGGTGGTATTCAATTCGCCAGCCACAACTCATATGTTCATGGATTCCAGGCGGTGAACGTGCGAATGTGCTTCATTGTGGTTGTCGGGTACCACGGTGCTAGGTGCTAGCGTGGCTGCCAAGTGCTCCTTTCGCGCTTCCTCTACGGGCGACCTGAAAAGTATAACATACATTAGGAAACATTCGCACAAAGTTATGCGGCGCAGTGCTCACATGCTTTCGCATACGTGCACATACACACGTACACGTAAGGGCATCCACGTCTGCATGTACACACCTGCATATGCTTGCAGCACATGTGTATGAAAGCTGGCCGGTCCAGCCCAGGTGTCCAACTTACTTTTGGACAGTCAAGCTAGATCTGGCAAGCGTTTTGTCACATGAGTAAACTGTCTGACCTTCGGCGCTCGAAGGCACCAGCAAGACAGCTCGCTATATTACTGGTACTCTTACTTACCTCCAATTCTGATTTGGTCAGTTTAATTATCGTTGCCTTGGCGTAAGTGTGCTCTGCCCAATCCACAAGAAAGGCGACCCCGCCATACGCGCCAACTACCGCGGAATTAGCCTTCTAAGCATAGGTTACAAGGTCTTATCGAGCGTATTGTGCGAAAGACTGAAGCCCACCGTCAACGAGCTGATTGGACCTTATCAGTGTGGCTTTAGGCCTGGAAAATCCACCATAGATCAGGTATTCACAATACCCCAAATCTTGGAAAAGACCCGCGAGAATAGGATCGACACACACCATCTATTTGTCGATTTCAAAGCCGCTTTCGACAGCACGAAGAGAAGTTGCCTTTATGCCGCGATGTCTGAATTTGGTA
>NW_016158387.1:5618-13696 GCF_001687245.7 Rhagoletis zephyria | reverse complement strand
AGCGAATTAAAATTTAGCGGCTCCGCTGGCTTGGCCATGTCGTTCGGATGGACAGAAACGCTCCTGCTCTGAAAATATTCAACGCGGGCCGCGATGCTGGTAACAGAGGAAGAGGAAGGCCTCATCTGCGTTGGAAAGACCAGGTGGAGAAGGACTTGGCTTCACTTGGCATTTTCAATTGGCGTCAGTTAGCACAGAAGAGAAATGACTGGCGTGCTGTTTTGGACTCGGCCAAAATCGCTTAGGCGGTTACAGCGCCAAATAAGAAGAAGAAGAAGAAACTTTTTTTTTTTTCTTTTGAAATTGCTTAGAAAAACTTCTACGCGTTACTCCCGCAAAACCGCTCCAACGTTATTTAGACACGTCACCACTATATTATATTAGTGCCGTTGGCTGCCCTTAGTGCCTTTTATAGGGGTGATTGGGCCGACTGAAACCACTCATAAAGTTCGCAATGTGCTCAACGGCCCCGTTTCGGATTAATCACTTTCACACTACCACACTCACACTTACACTGCTTTTTTTTGCAGCAAATGTTGCTAGCGCTACATGATTATCGACCTGTTATACGATGTTTCCAGAGTTTATGCAACATTATGGCTGCTTTGTATACACACACACAAGCACGCATTCACACTTCCGTTCAAGTACAGGCGTGCGTATCACATTTCATGGCACAAAGCACGTGTAAGGGAGTATTTCCCAAACCCTATGCGGTGCAAATTATGTCAGCGTTTGGGTCATACAAAAAAACATTGTAGTAACGATCCACTGTGTGAAATATGTAGCCGACCACCCCATCAAAACGACTGCTATCGTATTAAATGTGCCAACTGTGACGANCACCCCATCAAAACGACTGCGATCGTATTAAATGCGCCAACTGTGACGAAGACCATGCTGCAAACTCTAATAAATGTCCCAAATTCGTTCAACAAAAGGAGATTCTAAAAATAAAAATTCAAAGAAAATGCACACTAAAACAAGCAAGAGAAATGTACTCAGCACAGTTTCCGAGAGCATCACCCCCTTTGTCTTTCGCCGCAAAGGCCAACAGCATCAACAATAATATCACAACACAAGCAAACAACAACAGCAATAACGAACCAACAAATAAAATAGATGAAAATACCATAAAAAAAATTCTTGAAACGAGGAGCCGTCTAGTACTCCTCAGAATCTAGACAAACCTTCAAGTGAACAAACAACAACGTTTTTAAAAACAGCTACAACTCACAAAAGCACAAACCCGACAACAGCACGCCTAATAACCAAATATGTAATACTTCTATATTGGCAGTAAGCAAACTTCTCAATGTGTAAGCATTCAGAAATCAAAGTGAGACAGTCTAGTACCGTTTTTGTCAATGTATTGTGTACTTGAGTGCCGTTTTTGTTTATGTGTTGTGTACATGTTTATTTATANATGTGTCGTGTACATGTTTATTTATAAACGTATGTGTTCCTTTTCTTTCGTACGTGTTTATTGATATATCTGTACTGTAGTGTTTTCGGACGGTACTAGCTCTTACTGCCAATATAGGAGTATTACATATATGCTAATAACTGACTCGCCTATGACTCGAATCAGTCAACTAATTCAAAGCAATAGCTATTTCATATCCCCAAGCAGTGTCGACGAAAATTCAAATGTACAAATAAGAGGAACTCTGGATGACAATTTTGTATCGGACAATGACTTTTAACGTACTACAATGGAACATAAAAGGAATACACAACAACATGAATGAATTACATCTACTAATAAAAGAACTTACACCGTCTATCATCTCATTACAGGAAACACACCTCCCATACAACAAAACAGCACCAGTATCAAATTCATATACCACATACTTTTTTAATTTACCTCTAAATATTACAAGAAAACAAGGGATAGCCGTCATGGTTAAAAACGGAATAAGACACAAACGTATAGACGTGCACTTCCCTATAGCGTCCATCGCTATCGAAGTGAACATGGGCTTTAAATTCACAATCCTATCGATTTACATACCCCCCCAACAAACATTTAGCGTTAAAGATCTCTACGATATCATCTCTGGGGTAAAAACAGAAATTCTACTAGTAGGTGACCTTAACGCATGGAGCGCCCTGTGGGGCTCAGAATCCACTAACCAAAGAGGTAAAATTGTAGAGGATTTCCTGCTTTCAAAAAACTTAATAGTTCTAATGACATGGTACCAACACACTTCACAACCCACCAGACCTTCACACACATAGACGTTTGTATATATTCACCTGGGATAGGTCCGAAGCTAACCTGCTCCACTCTTTCCCAACTTCATGGAAGTGATCATTTCCCGTTGTTGACCAAAATAGTTTTAGCCTCGTCAAACCCTAGTACACCCAAACCGAAATTCATTATAGAAAAGGCCAACTGGGCGAAATTCCAATGCTCGGCTAACAAAGCCATAGAGAAATACCCGCAATTTTGTCATATAAATAAAGAAGCCAATGTTTTCCGTAAAGCACTCCGAACAGCAGCTCATCTTTCAGTACCCCAAACTCACATTAGAATTCGTAAAACTGTAGTTCCATATTGGTCGTCACACCTTGAAGCATTAAGAGAATCTAAACAGAATTTGTGGCATAATTATAGAAAGAATAGGTGTCCAAGCAGCCTGCTGAAATACAAAAAAGCAAACGCTTTGTTTAAAAGAGAACTGAAAGAGGCTAAGAGAACCAGTTTGGAAAAACTAACAGAGAGAATAACCCCCAATTCGGACCCTAAAAAAATCTGGTCAAGTCTAAAAATGTTGACGGGAACCTATACCCCACTTTCAATACGATCGTTAGACACAGACGGAGGAACAATATGCTACGCGGCAGAAATAGCGAACCACTTAGGCGTCTTCTGGTCAAACTATTCGAAAGATTCAAACTTTCCACAGGAATTTGTGATACATAAAAAAGTGTACTAGAAACCGAATACACAATAAGGGTACTCATCGATTCGCGCAAGTTTTATATTTGGGCAATTAGGCAACTTTGCGCAGTGTGTTTCATGAGGACAATTTTATATTCTGTGCAATTTCAGGCATTTAATTATTTGACAATGCTCAATTTATAAAGTTGAACAATTGGAACTCGAATTTAAGAAAATATTTAAGTCTTACGAAAAAACGTTGAGCACAAATCAAAATGAAATTGAGCAAAATAGTTGATTGAGGGTTGCACATCACACTGCGCAAATTTGCGCGACATACTTTCCACGCAAACTTGCCCTTTTTGTGCAAATAGCTTTCCATACAAATTTTGACATTTCATTTGCGAGGGTTTTAAATTGCACAGTTTGCCCAGTTTGCGAGAGCTTTGCGCTTTTAAATGAGTACCCTTAAACATTTCTCCATCATTGTCAGCAAAACAAATCGAATGTCCCATCACTGAATTTGAGTACGATTTAACTATCAAGGCCATTTCACTTCCATTTGAGCGAGCGAAGAAGGTGGTTGGTTTTATCTCTGTGCTGCGGTTGCAGTGATTAAATTTAAACATTTTTAATAAAAGAAGTTGTGCTGAATTGAATTCTTAAGGTTGATATATTTCTGGATTGCGGATTCTTTTGGATTTTTGTGGAATCTTTCGCCGTTTTTGTGTATTTGCTGGGAGCATTGCCCATTGGTAAGCTGTAGCCCGTTTCTGTAACTTTTCTCTACCGATTATTTCTCTACTGGTAGAGAAAATACGTCACTCTCACCTACTAATTAGCAGTAGAGAACAGGGCGGCGAATTCATATCTCAATTCGCCTTGGTAGAGAATTGTTACAGAAACGAGCTACTGCATCATTCTTTTTGATTTTGTGCTTTTGTGATTTATAATAATTTGTGCTGATACGTACAAGAAGGGTGAAACGTGTTGTTGTAGGTAGTGTAGGTGACGCCATGGCGTCAAATGGCGATGATTTGGGGGAGACTGAGGAGGAGCTCATGGAGGCTCGGGTGGATTTTAAACATAAAAGGATGAAAACAGATGCTAAAGGTTGCAAAAAAGATGGGGCTTCAAAGATTGAAGGTCCGGTCAGCCTAGCTAACATGGATTTTGAGGAATATGCGGTGGAATGGATGTGGGACAAGGGAATTGGTAGTGGAATAGGTAACGAGACTGAGGTGACGCCAAGTTACAACGGGACTGATATGACACTAAGTAGTAACGGGACAATTTCGGGTAGTACAGTTTTCGAAAATGGTGAAGTGACGAATAGTGTAAATGGCAAAAATATGTCAAGTGAAGATGGAAAAAGAGTAGAAAGAGAAATTGTGTTATACCCAGCAAGCCATAAAGGTTTAACATGTGTACTTTTTGACACAAACCTATGTGACAAGGTGCACAACAGGAAAGTGCGAAATGGTTTATACTTGTGGAGCAGGATTAAGGATTTGGGAATTGAGGGCATTGAGGGCATTGATACAATAAGAGCTATAGGAGTTACGTTGTACAAAGTGTATTTCATAAATGCGTCTTATGCGAATATGTGTGTACAAAGTGATGTCTTAAAGTCTTTAAAAATTAAGACATTCATTCCGAAAAACTATGTGGAGACATTTGGAGTAATTAGACACATTCCGGTTGAGTACTCCGAGAATGAGATTAGGGAGGGTTTGAGATCGGCGGTTAAAGTTATGTCGGTTCAGAGGCTCACAAAGCGAGAAAGCAAAGATAGTAACAGAAGAATACCAACATTGTCGGTGAAGATTGGGTTTTTGGGGGATTGTGTTCCAAAAGAAGTGGTTTTGGATTATACAATACTGGAAGTCAATTATTTTTATCCCATGGTGAGACAGTGCTTCAAGTGCAGAAGGCTGGGCCCTACGCAGAAGGGGTGCAAGTCAGCAAAACGATGTCTGAATAAGTGTATTTTGTGAGGCGATGAGTCGCATAACTCTTTCAATAAGTCTCACTGTCCTGTATGGGTGCAGGATTATCAAGATTATGACGTTAAAGAAAAAATCCAGACTGGAGGCTTTAAATGAGTGTAAGGAGTATAGTAATAGGTTTGAGTTACTAAGTGGGGAAGATTTTCCAGAGCTTACTACACAGCAATCCTTGTTGAGGAACAATGATAGCGAAGCGAATGCTGTTCTTACTCCGATGAGTTTTGCAAAACGTGTGAAGAATACTACTAGTACAAGGAAGATAAATACAGGCAGGACGGTGCAACCGAAAGAAGCTGTACGTAATAGGGAGCGGACTAGTTCTCAGCAAAATGGTATATGGAAATGACTAAGTTTGCAAGGGATGCATTCCGTAAGGTTGATTTTCCTGCAGGTGTAAATGCTTTTGTGCACTTTAGTGACCGGTTAAACCAACACTTTTTGAGTCTGGAGAATAATGACACGAGTCTAGAAGAGGGTTTAATAACTAATCATCTTAATGAAGATACTGCAATATAACGTACAATCGTTAAAGAAAAATGCCAATAGCTTGGATTTTTTTGCTAATAGTAATAAGTTTGATATTTTGTGTCTCAGCGAGGTGTACTCGCATGATGATGAAAATGGTAGGAAGAATATTTTGAATTTTAATTTTGTTGAGAAGAAAAGAGCTGATGGATATGGGGGAGCTGCGGTTGCCCTCAGAAAAGCCATTAAGTTTAAGAAATTGGGTTTTTTATCAGACCATGATGTTAGTGTGGTCCAAACTACAAATCTGACTACAAATTTAGTTATATGCTCAGTTTATTGTGAACCGTCAATGGATCTTTCGGTGTTTAGGGACTTCATTACAAATCTTTTCTTTTTTTTAGAAGTTTTTAATAATGTCCTTGTAATGGGTGATTTGAATGCTCGTTCGGTTGTATGGAGGGATAAAGTTGACAACCCGAAAGGGAAATGGCTGTCTAGTTTTATTAATGCTTCGACTTTGAAATGCCTTAACAATGGGGATGTCACCTTCAAGCCAGTGATTAATGATTTTAAGAGGGGTTCTGTGTTGGACCTTACCTTCACTAATGTTTCCACACAAGTTAAGTGCGAGGTGTTAAAATGTCAGATCGGGGGGAGTCATCACTACCCTATTGCGATTGATATTAATTTTACAGAAGCCAAATGTGTAAGCTTTTTATCAAAAAAAAAAGTTGTTTAGCTCTTTAAATAAGGTTAAGTTTGAACCCACAGTTGGTTGTGTTACACAAACTCTAAAAACTGAAATTAAAAGTGCCCCTACTATTTTGAATGATAGAACACCAAAATCTTGGAGGAAAGAGGAGTTAAACAAGTTTTTTAGATTATACAAAGCTGCGAGAAAGAAATGCAATTCTGCACCTACCCCGCAAAATTTTAATAATGCCCTTAAGTGTGAGGAAACATGGAAGAATGAGGTCAAAAAAGCTAAAAATCAAAACTTCATGGAAAGTGTACAAAGACTAAATAAGGTACCAAATACTAAGGAGGCCTGGAGATTCGTTAACAACTTAAAAGGAAACTCAAGAAAGTCAGACATGTCACAATGGCCGGAAGAATTGAATGATAGATTTCTTCTACATTTGAAAGGGCAAGTAACTAACTGTCAGGATGTGAGGGATGTTGAAAGTGTTGAGGTAGTTGATACTGTAATTCCAAGGTTCAGCCTGGAGGAGCTTAATTCTGTACTTAAAAGTAAGAAAAAAAAATCGGCAGGGGGTCATGACAGAATCACGTATGAAATGATCCGTGCGTTCTCGGATGAATCAAAGGAAATGTTGGTAAATACGTTGAGTGACCTCTTTATGAGGGGGAAATTGATAGGGAGTGGAGAATTATTAAGGTAATACCCATTCTCAAGAGTGGTAAGGATCCTGGTGATCATGAAAATTATAGACCCATTTCGTTAATACCGGTTCTTCCTAAAACAGTTAATTTAATGGTAAAGGCTAGATTGGACCCATTATTGGCTAATAAGGGTGTGCTTCCGAACAGATGTTTTGCTTATCGCAAAGGGAGGTCTGCCTCCATGTGCTTAAACGAAATCTTACAAAATATTCATGTGTACAAGGATAGAGGTCAAAAAGTTGTGGCAGTTGTAGTAGATATTAGTAATGCGTACAATAGTGTGCCGACGCTGGCGTTGTCTTATATGCTGAATGATTTTAAAGTTGAAAGCAAGTATGTGAACTGGATAAGGTCCTTCTTACAAGAAAGAGTACTACGGCTTGGAAAAAGCGAAGTTACTGTAGGTAATGGTTTACCACAGGGTAGCTGCCTCTCTCCACTGCTATTTAATGTATATACCAGATCCCTACATGAATGTGAGGATAATTGGACTGATGTATACCAATTTGCAGATGATTTTCTTATTTTGATACACGATTGGGATTTTAAGAGACTAGTAGTCAAGCTTGAGTAGAAAATCAATGAGTTTGTAAGAGTATGTAATAGTCTGAACCTGGTTATTAATTAACAAAAAACCAAAGTTATACAGTTTTCCAAAAACTGCAAAAAAGAGATCAAGTTGAAGGTCAATAATCAGGCAATTGAACAAGTTAAACAAATTAAGTTTATAGGTCGCACTCTTACGGCGTCCTTGTCTGTTAAAGCACATTATAATAAGCTGTTAGAGAATGCATCTAATAATGTAAAGTTAATCAAATCGATTACCTCAGTTAAAGCTGGGGTAATGCCGAATATTGCTGTGAATTTGTACAAAAGTCTGGTTAGATCCAAAATTGAGGTGGTTCATGATATTCCTAAGTCTGCGGAGTAGAGTTGTCAAACTATCGATGGCACTAACGATAGTATCGATAGTTTAAATTTTTTTAGACCATCAATACTCATTTGGGGTGTTCACAGTTCGTTCCAAATAGTGTCTGAAAATGTAGACGTCTACATTTTAAGACGTTTTCTAACCGTAAAATCTGTGGTGTTGTTGTTTCCCATACAAAATTGGAAAACGACGCCGTCTACATTTTGTCACACTCAAAGGTATGTTTTTTACGCGTCTACATTTTGCAACCTCGCAGCAGGGTTGCATTATGGCAATACTAATCACATTTTTTTTTATTTAATGGGCACGTTTTTCGTATTTGCATTTAATTTGAATGCAATTTCTGATGAAAAGAAACAAATCAAGGAAAAGAAAT
>NW_016158387.1:2116-5062 GCF_001687245.7 Rhagoletis zephyria | reverse complement strand
TTAAGTTCTGAACACATTGAAAACGACGAGCTACCGACCACAGCTTCCAATTTGTCATCTTTATTATCTAAGCGCTTTGTCGATGGCGACATGATTTCTTTGAACGCGGCAGCGACATCATGAATTTGTATGAGTTTGACATAAAAGAAGAGGAAGAACCTTATCTGTCGCCAGAAAAATAGAAATAGATCTAATCTGGCCACTCCCACAGCCGTAGCGTAGCCCGGTCGTCGCCAAAATAATTATCTACATAAGAATACGTGTTAAAATAATTTGACAGCTGTGGTTTGTAGCTCGTCGTTTTCATTGTGTTCGGGCTATTACTGTGCATATATTGAGTGTAAATAACGTGTAAATTTAGTGGAAAGTGCATTATATATTGTGAAATAGTCCCATACAAGTTAGTGAAAATTACAAACTTTAATAACAAATTACTTAAAAACTATAAGGTTCCGCGCATTAAAACTTTACATATACCCCCTTTAGAACCCCCTCTACCCCCGCCCCCCCCTATTTTCCTTAATACCGTACTCGGGGGTTACCATTCTAAAATTTTCCCTGATTTAGAGCTATCGATAGTGCTATCGATAGTTTTGTTTTTTTCGAGACTATCGTGAATATTGATAGTTTTTCTGAAAACTATCAAAACTATCTGTGGAGCAAAAAATTAGAGCGTTTCAGAACAATACCCTGAGAAGGTGTTTGGGTTTAACACCCTCCACCCCGACTCACAATATATATGTACTAGCGAATGAGTTTGAACCTAGAGAAAGGGAAACATTTCTAACTTGTCGTGAATTGATACAAGTTAAATTTGGTGATCCGGAAGTTTTTGATTGTATTAAAGGTAATAAAAAGAAGTGAGCATCTGAGAGTTAAGGGACGGGTGCTTGAGGGTAATAAAGCGAACTTCTCTATAGAGCAGTATCAAGTCGAGTATAGAAGGCTTGTAAATAGGTACAAGGGAAGAGATTTTACAATTTTTGCCACTGATGCGTCGGGTGGGGAAGACTCCATGGGTTGCGGAGTTTATAATGTGACACATAAGCAGAAATTTCTTTTCAGAATCAATTTTAAGACCTCATCTGTTTTTAGTGAGTTGTGGGCCATTGTCAAAGCAGTTGACATAGCGGTTGAGGACAACCTTAAAAAAATTGTAATTTTTACTGATAGTTTGACTTCGTGTAGGTTGTTGGAAAAATGTGAATCCGACAACTACATTATTGCAAGAATACATTCCACTATTAATAACAGTGGCTTAAAGTGTGAAATAGTATGGACCCCAGGGCATGTTGGGTTTGAAATGAATGAGGTGGCGGATGACTTGGCCAAATGGGCGGTGACAGTGGGTGCACCCTTGAATGTTTTACTCACTCCGGAAGAGGCGTTGAGACAAATAAGTGGAATTTTGAAAGAAGAATGGAACAGTAGGTACAAAATGATGTCGGAATATAAAGGTAGAACATTTTTCAAATTTTTTCCGAACATACCACACAAACCTTGGTATTACAAGGTGTCACTTGATGTGAAAGATGTTAAATAAATTAATCGTCTTCTTACAGGACATACATATGATAAAGAGCATCTGCATAAAATCAAAATTTTAAGGTCTAATTTATGTGAGGAATGTCAAAAGGTAGATAATTATTCGCACGCGATCTTTTCTTGTACGAAATATGCCAGCACAAGATCAAAGTTTGATGCAGTTAGGAAATGTAAGGATTTTGAGGAAATTTTTGTTAAGAAAGATGAAGCAATGCTCAAGGAATTGTGCAATTTTGTGAAAGAGGCACAAATTGATATCTAGTTGTAATATGAAGAACAAAATAGATAGTACAAATTAACTTTATACGTCTTATTAAATATCTTGACTATATAAACTACTTTGAATACTGTAGTTATGTAATAAACTTTTTATATTTTTAGTCAAATCGCTTAACAGGGAAGGCCAAGCTCGTGATTGCACATTTGGAAGTAGGCATTTTTCTGCCTTTTTGGTTTGTTTGGAGATATTTGATAATTGGCGTGTATCTAAGCCGAAGCCCTGAAAGTTGACAACAAGAGTGTGGAGAAACGCTTTAAGTTCATCGATCACCCTGGCCTGTGGGAGTGTCCGGCCATTTAATACTCTCAACAATCAAAAAAAAAACAAAAGGCCATGTCAGGAAAAACACCAGGCAGAGATCGTATTTCGTACCCAATGCTTAAAAATTTACCACAGAAAGTTAAAACCAGACTGCTAGATTTGTACAACAACATTTTAGACCAGGGTTCATACCACACACATGGAAAAGTGCAGTGGTACTTCCGATTCCTAAGCCGAATCAATCTACCTCTAACAGTTCCTGTTACCGAGCTATATCCCTTCTTCCGTGCCTGAGTAAAGTTCTTGAGAAAATGATTGCAAAACGTATCATGTGGTTTACGTTGACAAACGGCTATATGGACCCACACCAAGTCGCTTTTAAGGAAGGACACGGTACGATTGGCGCACTTTTAATATTTGAACATTTTGTAACGACAGCCTTTGCAACAAAAAACCATGCTTCTATCCTAAGTCTTGACTTTGAAAAGGCCTACGATAGAATCGGTGCGCACATTGTCCTTCGACAACTTGCCAAGTGGAAGATTGGAAAAAAATCTATGATTTCGTCAAGGCTTTTTTACACAACCGGCCTTTTTGCGTAAAAATAAACAATAAATTTTCAAAAACTTACAGACTATTTAATGGCATTCCGCAAGNTATGATTTCGTCAAGGCTTTTTTAAACAACCGGCCTTTTTGCGTAAAAATAAACAATAAATTTTCAAAAACTTACAGACTATTTAATGGCATTCCGCAAGGCTCTCCCTTGTCAGTGGTACTCTTCACTGTGGCCTTTGACGAAATCAATAATTTACTTTTAAACTACAAGAGAATATCTAGTATTATGTATGCAGACGATTT
>NW_016158387.1:0-2106 GCF_001687245.7 Rhagoletis zephyria | reverse complement strand
TAGAAAGCGATCCCGTACTTTTCAATGTTACTCTCTCGCTCTGAGCGAATTTTTATTTTTTGACAGTTTTACTAGTCCGAGTCCGAGGAATACGGGATTGCACCTATTATTTACCAAATGTAAGGATTTATCGGTGGTACAAGGCGATTTTTCNATTTATTCAAATAAAAATAATTAAAACAAATTAATGGGTCGATTATCGATATCAACCGAACTTCAGTTGAGTTGGCAGTTGCCAAAACGATATTATAGATGGCCTCTGGCAACTCTCAACTGTCAACTGAAGTTGTCACAAAATGTGTATACCAGCAACTGCATTTTTGTGGTTGCTGTGGAGGTTAGAAGAGCGTTTTTACAAGCGAATATTTAAAAGTGAGTAAAATATTTTAATTTTTAGCAGTTTTAACGTTACTAAAGTTCTGCAATGTATTTTGCTTTTGCAGAAAAGATGGTGAAAATAACTACAAAACAACAGTTTGAGATTTTGGTGCAACAAATGGAGCAAAATCCTTCGATTGCTCGTGGTGTACGCGCTTTTGGCGAGACAAAAGCAAATACTGAACATGTTTGGAAGGAAATTTCATCTAAATTAAATAGTTACGGACCGCCAACTCGTACATCCGAAGAATGGCAGAGGGTATGATACATTTTAAAGCCAAGCTGAAAAAGAAAATGGCACATAATAGGAGAAATATATCCATCACCGGCGGCGGACCATCTGAAGAAATAAGTTTGTCCGCGCTGGAGCAGGCCGCAGCGGACTTTCTGCAAATGGGCACTTCGGTCGATCCGCCAGGTCGCACATTCGGAGCGATTTTACCCCAACAGCCTCAGGACACTGAAAATATTGCCTACATTGAGGAAATTAATACAATTTTAGAGGTAGAGACTGAGCAACCACAGCAAGAAACGGTGACGCCTCTTGTAGCAGTACAACTACCCAGGAGAAAGAGGGCGCACGATATCAGATTAGACCTCCTCCAGCAACAAACAGGAACCCAGGGTGAGGTTGTTAATAAGTTGGACAAAATTGAAAGAAAGCTGTCCAGAAGAAATGATCTCTTAAAAGATATACGGGATTTGAAGAGGGAAAAATTAAAAATATTTAAGGAAGCGCATGAATTGAAAAAAAAGAACATCAGATGCTTGTTGAAGAGCAGCATTTGAACAAGAAAATTAAACAAAAAAAAACTGGAGCTCTTAGAAAAACAGATCTCCAATTTAAGTTGAGGCTTTTTACCTTTATTTGTACCTATATTTTTTACTATTAAGATCAGTTGAATGAACTGTGTTATTTTTTTTTAGTTTTAAGAAAAGTGATTTATGTTTTTTTTGTTGCGATATAGTATTTTTAATTAAATCCAAAGAGAATTAGGTACATATATTTTGTATACTTTATCGACGGCTGAGTGGGAGATCGACCTATCTCGGCAGTCGGTTAGAAAACGCCGTATCTCAGAAAAGTTTTCAATAAAGCCCTATCTCAGAATTTGATTGAAAAATGCCATATCTCATATGCAAATATATTGGGATAGGCCGTTTTTGATTCGAATTCTGAAATAGGGCGTTCTTCAATCAAATTCTGAAATAGAGTGATATTAGGAAGTTTTCTGAGATATGGCGTTTTCGAACTGGCTGCCGAGATAGGACGACCTTTTATTCAGCCTTCGATGTGATATATTAGTTTTAAGGAAAACTGAATGAAAAGTTGAAATAAAAAAGGTTGATTTCATACCTAAAAATGAATAAACATGAAGAACGCTAAAAAGATATAAATGTGTTGTTTACTTTTAATAAAATTGAATTTAAAATGAAATACTTTATTCAACTAAAAGATTATTTTATTCATTTAAACATTGCATTACATTATATCTTATATCAGAGGCTACGGTGTTATCATTCTCGGTTACATTTGGACTTGCAACTTCCTGCGAGATTGTCGGATCTTCCTCCCAGTCTACTTTATAGTGTAAACCAATATTATACAACGCGCAACATGCATTTATTATTGACCCCCATTTGTCCGCTCTATCACATTTCGGGCTTTAGAATGGATTGTATTGTTTTTTGCTTCAGGAGATTGAGGTTCCGCTGAACGAAAAGGGG
>NW_016158386.1:138000-138230 GCF_001687245.7 Rhagoletis zephyria | reverse complement strand
TCCTTAAGTTATTTGTTTTTGTTATTTTTTTGGCCGTTTTATAACAATTGTATTCAACAATTTATAGTGAGCTCGAGGCCGTTTTAAATAAAAATTTTATTGTGGAAAAGCAACAATAATATGAAAAAATGGTAGAAGTGATAGCTATTTCGGAAATCACCACATTTCCTCATCAGACTTCTTTCAGTAGGATTCGAACCGACGATCCCACTGACTCAGCCAGTTGCCTA
>NW_016158386.1:128962-137901 GCF_001687245.7 Rhagoletis zephyria | reverse complement strand
TTCTATTTTTAGATTGTTTAACTTTTAGGTGTGCTCGTCCTTAAGTTATTTCTTTTAGTTATTTTTTTGGCCTTATAACAATTATATTCAACAATTTATATTGAGCTCGAGGCCGTTTTTTATATGAAAATTTATTGTGGAAAAGCAACAATAATTTGAAAAAATGGTAGAAGTGATAGCTATTTCGGAAATCACCACATTTCCTCATCAGACTTCTTTCAGTAGGATTCGAACCGACGATCCCACTGACTCAGCCAGTTGCCTATGCACCGTGCTAAGTACGCCTTGTAAATTATCGTTTGCTTTTTTCCACTATTTTCATTTTTGTTATGCCAACATAATTAAGCGCAGCTATTCCGCTGCAATTCACTTGATCATGTGGTTGTTGATATTGTTGGATTTTGCTAATAATTCTATTTTTAGAATGTTTAACTTTTAGGTCTGCTCCTCCTTAAGTTATTTGTTTCTGTTATTTATTTGGCCTTTTAACAATTATATTCAACAATTTTATAATGAGCTCGAGGCCATTTTTTAAATGAAAATTTATTGTGGAAAAGCAACAATAATTTGAAAAAATGGTAGAAGTGATAGCTATTTCGGAAATCACCACATTTCCTCATCAGACTTCTTTCAGTAGGATTCGAACCGACGATCCCACTGACTCAGCCAGTTGCCTATGCACCGTGCTAAGTACGCCTTGTAAATTATCGTTTGCTTTTTTCCACTATTTTCATTTTTGTTATGCCAACACAATCAAGCGCAGCTATTCCGCTGCAATTCACTTGATCATGTGGTTGTTGGTATTGTTGGTTTTTGCTAATAATTCTATTTTTAGATTGTTTAACTTTTAGGTGTGCTTGTCCTTAAGTTATTTCTTTTTGTTATTTTTTTGGCCTTTATAACAATTATATTCAACAATTTATATTGAGCTCGAGGCCGTTTTAAATGAAAATTTTTTTGTGGAAAAGCAACAATAATTTGAAAAAATGGTAGAAGTGATAGCTATTTCGGAAATCACCACATTTCCTCATCAGACTTCTTTCAGTAGGATTCGAACCGACGATCCCACTGACTCAGCCAGTTGCCTATGCACCGTGCTAAGTACGCCTTGTAAATTATCGTTTGCTTTTTTCCACTATTTTCATTTTTGTTATGCCAACACAATCAAGCGCAGCTATTCCGCTGCAATTCACTTGATCATGTGGTTGTTGGTATTGTTGGTTTTTGCTAATAATTCTATTTTTAGAATGTTTAACTTTTAGGTGTGCTCGTCCTTAAGTTATTTGTTTTTGTTATTTTTTTGGCCTTTATAACAATTATATTCAACAATTTATATTGAGCTCGAGGCCGTTTTAAATGAAAATTTTTTTTGTGGAAAAGCAACAATAATTTGAAAAAATGGTAGAAGTGATAGCTATTTCGGAAATCACCACATTTCCTCATCAGACTTCTTTCAGTAGGATTCGAACCGACGATCCCACTGACTCAGCCAGTTGCCTATGCACCGTGCTAAGTACGCCTTGTAAATTATCGTTTGCTTTTTTCCACTATTTTCATTTTTGTTATGCCAACACAATCAAGCGCAGCTATTCCGCTGCAATTCACTTGATCATGTGGTTGTTGGTATTGTTGGTTTTTGCTAATAATTCTATTTTTAGAATGTTTAACTTTTAGGTGTGCTCGTCCTTAAGTTATTTGTTTTTGTTATTTTTTTGGCCTTTATAACAATTATATTCAACAATTTATATTGAGCTCGAGGCCGTTTTAAATGAAAATTTTTATTGTGGAAAAGCAACAATAATTTGAAAAAATGGTAGAAGTGATAGCTATTTCGGAAATCACCACATTTCCTCATCAGACTTCTTTCAGTAGGATTCGAACCGACGATCCCACTGACTCAGCCAGTTGCCTATGCACCGTGCTAAGTACGCCTTGTAAATTATCGTTTGCTTTTTTCCACTATTTTCATTTTTGTTATGCCAACACAATCAAGCGCAGCTATTCCGCTGCAATTCACTTGATCATGTGGTTGTTGGTATTGTTGGTTTTTGCTAATAATTCTATTTTTAGAATGTTTAACTTTTAGGTGTGCTCGTCCTTAAGTTATTTGTTTTTGTTATTTTTTTGGCCTTTATAACAATTATATTCAACAATTTATATTGAGCTCGAGGCCGTTTTAAATGAAAATTTTTATTGTGGAAAAGCAACAATAATTTGAAAAAATGGTAGAAGTGATAGCTATTTCGGAAATCACCACATTTCCTCATCAGACTTCTTTCAGTAGGATTCGAACCGACGATTCAACTGACTCAGCCAGATGCCTATGCACCGTGCTAAGTACGCCTTGTAAATTATCGTTTGCTTTTTTCCACTATTTTCATTTTTGTTATGCCAACACAATCAAGCGCAGCTATTCCGCTGCAATTCACTTGATCATGTGGTTGTTGGTATTGTTGGTTTTTGCTAATAATTCTATTTTTAGAATGTTTAACTTTTAGGTGTGCTCGTCCTTAAGTTATTTGTTTTTGTTATTTTTTTGGCCTTTATAACAATTATATTCAACAATTTATATTGAGCTCGAGGCCGTTTTAAATGAAAATTTTTATTGTGGAAAAGCAACAATAATTTGAAAAAATGGTAGAAGTGATAGCTATTTCGGAAATCTCCACATTTCGTCATCAGGACGGTGCATAGGCAACTGGCTGAGGCAGTGGGATCGTCGGTACGAATCCTACTGAAAGTAGTCTGATGAGGAAATGTGGTGATTTCCGAAATAGCTATCACTTCTACCATTTTTTCAAATTATTGTTGCTTTTCCACAATAAAATTTTCATTTAAAACGGCCTCGAGCTCAATATAAATTGTTGAATATAATTGTTATAAAAAGGCAAAAAAAAAATAAAAAATTGTAAATGCTATAATCATTTTTTTAAAAACAGAAAAGGCAAATATCTTAGAAAAGGCAAATATCTTAAAAAAGGCAAAAAAAGGCAACATCAAATGTGTATATATGGAATCAGGGAAAGCTAAATCGTGGACATTCTTAATCGAATATACTCTATCTCTTTAGCAGAAAAAAGGCAATTTCCTTAAAATTCGTTCCCTGTTTATGACCTAGAAATGCTACTTCAGAATTAAAGAATGTACATTTATCTGGGTGTAATTTTAAATTTGTCTGTCTACAAATGTCGAAAACTTGTTTGAGATTTGAGATCATATGGTTTTCGGAGCATCCTGCTACTATGGGGTCGTCCATATAGACGAAAGCTTTATTTGGGCCTAATCCAGAGAATGCCAGTGAAATCATCCTTTGAAAAGAGTTTGGTGAGATTTTTAAATCAAATTGTAAACGTTTGATTCTGTATGATCCTTGATCTGAAGAGAAGGATGTTATGTCTCTAGAGTTTTCTTCAAGTTCAATCTGGTGAAATCCAGATATTAAATCTAAATTGCAAAAATATCTTGCTCTTCCTAGTTGATCTAAGATGTCATCAATGCGTGAAAGTGGAAATATATCAGATATTATTTTTTATTCACTTGTCTGTAGTCTATCACTAATAACAGTAATAATACTCCCAACGGTTTTTACCCTCCATTCCCGCCCATCCGCAAGAGGGGCGTAGTCCGCATGACGTCCGAAACCAGTATTTATTTTAAATTTTTGCGCCGAGTCACGATAGGCAGGAGTTTGTTAAGTGTCGAGATCTAAAACTGTTCAGCTACAGAACTAAATTCATCAGCCGATTTTATGTCTTTATTTTAATGATTCATTTATTGAGAGAGGACAGTACCGATTTCTTAATGCTGAAAAGCGGATCTGATATATCAAACATGTGGAATGAGAGCTAAAATCCTGGCATAAGCAACGGAGTGGGTCGGGCAATTCAAAATTAGTTTTACAAGTGTTTAAATTATTACCGAGCGCGCACGGCCGCCTACCATCCTCGTGGCAAATTAATAGCCAGTTCAGCTACTAACATCGGTCAACGCGCACGCGCCCTTCTAAAACTAGCTACTTGAGTCGACACGGCTGTTACCCGGATTTGTGAAATAAACTGTGTCTTCATATCTGTAAATATACAGACATAAACATATATAGCTATATACTTTTAAACTAAATGTTTAAATAAACGATCAAAGATTTTGTGAATTGAATCTAAAAATTGAAAACAAAGTCTTTCCTTGTATCGGAAAAAGTGGGTGTGCAAGGTGAATGCGAGCGGCGACCAGTGGATTTTTTCCTGGTCCTTCGCAGCCAACCCTGGCCTAGCCCCAAAAAATAAAAAATAAAAATTAAGATTAATAAAAAAATCGAAACAACCGTACGTCCGCACAAAAAACGTATATAAAAACTATTAACTAAACACAAAAGACAAAGTGCGCTCATACATACAGTGCTACATATGTACACATGCAAGCGAAATACACGTACTTACCCTTGTGCTGTACATATCGCTAACTCAGAGTGAAAACTAAAAAAATTGTTTTTGAGATAAAAACAAAGTGTCGCAAAGTGCACATCAGCATGTACATACATATCGCAAACTAAAAGAAAGAAAATACATAAACATATCTATATATGTACATACATTAAAAAAAAATTTAAATAAAAATCATCATAAAACCAACAAAACCAAGGCAAGCTTTCAGCCAAGCAGCCAGAATAAGGAGCCATCAACAACATCAGCAGCCATCAACAGCATCTGCAACTCCACAATCAGCAGCCAACAATAGCCATAACAACAGTCAAAGCAAAGAAGCCACATAAGCACATCTACATAAATCAAGGAAAGGGGTAAACAGGCAAATTTTTAATTTCCTTAAAAATTTAAATAATATAACTTCCATTTTCGTAAAAGTTATATTATTTCTAATAAACTGCAAACGGACATACATACGTATATACATACATGCATATATATATATTTATATAATTTATTAAAAGGCGTATTTTTTCACGCCAACAACGGTTCTATTAAAATTGCGGATATTTTCCTGCCGCCCAAAAATTCCACAACGGCAATTTGCCGCTATTAAAATTTTTGTAGAAAAATTCCGTTTCCGGAAAGCGGTATAGCTCCACATACCGCCAAACTTATATACATATATATAAGTATTTGTACATATATACAAATTCGGATATATACCCCAAAATAAATTCCGTTGCAGTTTATATGCCTACTATGTGCCACTGTGCAAGAACCAAATAGTAGCACTTTAAAATAAAATACTTTCCTCTGCTTACCAATTCTTTCCGTTGGTCGCATAGTTCGTTGAACTTAACTAAACAAATTGCCGAAAAACATAAGTGCATTATTTCCCCATATACCACATGAACATACGTTAGCACATATAAGCATTTTTACAAGTTGCATTTTCTGCAAATATTCGCATAATAGCTAAGAGAGTCGCTGTTGTTCATCGGCCAATACAGTCAGCATTGCCAGATTGACGTTTTTAACGTCATTTGGACGTTTTTTGTATCCTGTTGACGTTCGGACGTTTTTTGTGTAAAAATTACGTTTTTTAACTTCCCAGTAATTTTTCTCTGTTACTAAATCTTCTAAGTAGAACTAATTTTGAATTATTTTCTTAACAAATCTTTACAAGCTTTTTTTTCGTAGCACTTTTCTACAAAATATATTTATTCTTTGGACATAGATGACTTAACTATGATGCAAACCAAGCGTACGCGCATTTTTTTTGGATTCTTGGACTAAGGATCTCGCGTCCAAAGGCTGGTTTTGTAAACACTTGAGGTTACGAGGCTTATTGCAATGTTTGCAATTGCACATTAAAAGCCAAATCAGGAAGAGCTGATCTATTGCAACACGCATGCTCGCAAAAGCACCAAAAAAGCTGTAGCAGCATAAAAAGTCAGAAAAAAGTAGACGACTTTTTTAAGACTGCCGTGAAAATGTAATGAACGCAAAAACGGCTGAAATTTTGCTATGTTCCTTCTTAGCAGACCGTAATTTAGCATTCTCGACAACCGATTAACTAACCAAATGCTACAAGAAAAAAAACTATTAAAAATCAACGCGATTATTTAGCCCCTTTAAACTTGAACATTATTACCTCGGAATTTAATAGGTTTGATTTGCATACTCAAAAAAATTCCCAAAAATCTGAATAAAAAAGTGAAAATCGAGCTGAAATTTTGCAGATTTTGTATAATTTTTGCACAAAGTTTGAAATGTGGATTTATATTTTGTTTGTTATATAAAAAGCTAGGCTTTTATGGAAAATTAATAAACATTAAATAAACAAAAAAATAAGCAGCCACAATCGATCAAAATGTTGATGACTTAATCAGCTGATCACAAGTGTATGTATAAAATAATTTTTAACCGTCTTCCAAAAAAGGAGGAGGTTATTATACAACGATCTCAAAGCAGTTTACAATGAATTTTAAATGTGTTCTGTCGAAACATTGGCGTAGCCAGGGGGGAGGGATTTGGGGGGATTGATCCACCCCCCCTCGTCATTGAACTACAATTATTTACTTTTGAATTAATAACAAAATACTATTTTATCCTTCTGATTTAAATTTTTTTTTATTTCAGACGGGTGACAAATTATCTTTTAATGAATATATGAGTAGCCCACTTGGAAACAGCGTTATGTGATTTTATAAAAGTAAGCCATAAATTTAAAAAAAAAAACGTCTACGACAACAAGTAACATCCGAACTGTATCTTTTTTATTACCTGAAAATTTGGATAAATAAGAGCCTAATACCATTAAAAAAATAAAATTGCAGGGTGGTTGATTTGCAAATTTTATATTTAAAAATTTAATATTGCAAGTTTTGAAACAATAACTTTTACATAGCTAGCTTTTTTTCGCTTTTCGCGCTCTCTGCTCTACAGTGAGAAAAAGGATTAGTTTCGACAACTAAAGATATTTAGTTTCCGAATTTTGACAATATTTGGGAACTGTTACCAAGGATTGGGAACTATTACCATGGGTTGGTAATTATAACTTAATATACTAAAGCTTCTAATATTCATCTAGGTTGTACCAAATCGTTAATTTAGTTGAAGGGTTTGGTAAATAATAATAAATATTTCTTTGAAGCATATTTCTACAAATTCAATTCAATTTAACGTATGGTTCATAAAAGGATGTAATTAAGCTCTGCTAATGCAGATAAGCTTTCTTTCAACACATGGTTTAGTCATAGTTACCAAATTTTAGTTGAGGCAATCACGATTTGGCTTGAGAGCGGAACATATTCATGCTTGTGAGCCACCCCTAAAGAATGCTGAGCCCTCTCTGAGCACATGTGTGTTTCACATACGTAGAGCGCCAGTTGAGCAATGCACACAGTCCCACTTATTGAATCGTTTGAATGCGCTAGTATGCCGACCATTGCATAAAAACGATTCAATGAATGAGACTGTGTGCGTGGAAATCATTGCTCCGCTACCGCTGTTCGTATATAGGTGAAACACGCATGTGGTCACAGAGCGCACAGTAAGCTATGGCGTGTCGATCACTGCGCTAGATAGAGAAAGAAAAGTGTGTGCTATGACATGCCCAGACTTGTTTATCTCAGTTTCAGTTTTGCTATCGCCGCGAGTTGTTTTGGTGTGCGCATAGTTATTTAAAAATATAAAGATTGATGCCAACCGGGGTTTTTCAGTGGATATATAATTCATGTTAATTATAATTTGAAAGTTTCTATTTAGCCAAGGAAAAAGGAAAGCAGTATACTTAAACCAGCACTTCCAGCAGAAGATATTGACCTGAGTATTCGCACGACTGTTCCTGTTTTATCGTTTATTTTTAGGAAATTCTTACCACCATATTCATATGTATTATTTATACTAGTAACTGTTTATGTAAATATGTATGTATTTTTTATGCTTAGGATATTCAAATAAAAGAAGAAAGTAAACACAACAANAAACACAACAAACATCGAGTAAATTTTTATTTGTGTCAAACTGAAACTTTTTTCCCAATAATAAACGGTTAGCTGATTCAAGTCTACGGCAAGTTCACAAAATTAATTAAAAACTTGTATCAACCAAAGCATTGTTTATATTTGCTCAACAATGATTTTATTCAACTAACAATATTGTCCAATCAAGGTAGTCGTTTTGTAATTATTAACAAATATGCATTTGTCCCAACTAGAAGTCTGAAGTGNTAACAAATATACATTTGTCCCAACTAGAAGTCTTAAGTAAATTGCAGACTTTCGTGAACTATATATTTATTTCGCCATATCCAACTATGCCACTTGGTCACTATAACCAAATCTTGGTAATTATAACTAAACCTTTTTCTGGGTGTAGGAAGATTGGTTTGCTTCTTTTTTGCGACCTCTTCCACTACACGGTTAAAAATTTCGGTTTAAATTCTAAACTTTTTGGACTACATATATGACCAAACTAAACTCAGTTTCAAATACAAACCTTCCCAGTTTAAACAAAAAGAGAGCACATATGTATGTTGGGTTTAGAATTTAAACAGTTCGATTTAAATTTTAAATCCAAACGTTGTCATAATCAAGAATAAAAAATAAAAAATCTTAAGTTTCATGCTACGTCTGATGGGGATTGAACCCGGACAGCCTTGGTAGCAACCAATTCTATCAGCATCTTTGCACACTCAGCTACAGCCACGCATGTAAATGTGCTTTCATATGTTGAGTTTGAATCAACACCACATTTCGCTGCACCCAGAAAAAGGTTTAGTTATAATAACCAAGATTTGGTTATAGTGATCAAGTGGCATAGTTGGATATGGCGAAATAAATATATAGTTCACGAAAGTCTGCAATTTACTTAAGACTTCTAGTTGGGACAAATGTATATTTGTTAATAATTACAAAACGACTACCTTGATTGGACAATATTGTTAGTTGAATAAAATCATTGTTGAGCAAATATAAACAATGCTTTGGTTGATACAAGTTTTCAATTAAT
>NW_016158386.1:115423-128709 GCF_001687245.7 Rhagoletis zephyria | reverse complement strand
ACGAAGAGGAGACTTTTGGAAGGGTATAAATAAGTATTATAGCGACTTTTGCAAGAGTAGTTAACATTTCATGCTATTTTTTTCAGAATATAGAAAAATCTTTCACTCTGCTGTTAGTGTACATGAAACCCACCAAAAACTAAAAATTGAAAAAAAATTTACATAGCGCACTTTGCAAGTGGACTACTCAATTGTTGAATATGCTATCTTATTTGTCCCTTCTTTTTATACAATTAAGGAGCGGCTGAATGGTTTAACGATGTTAGCGGTACATAATGATGTACCGATTACAACACAAGAAGTAATTGAAAAAATATGTGTTAAGCAACGAAGATTAAAAATCGCTTTATAAGTAATAAGATTTTGTAGACTTGTACATAAATAAAAGTGAATAGACACACGTAAATATATAAATACGCAGATATATTCAATGTGTAAAAACTGAAGTGTATACTAACGAAACTTCTACAAAACAAAACTGGACTACACACTAATTAATTAAAATGGTTTAGTAATTTAATTTTTTAAGTTTAAATAAAGCATGAATTCCCCATGGAATAACCGAGTAGACAAAAAATATATAACGGTAAAAATGGCACATACATATATGAAAGAATGCCCACAGGCAACGCCTCTATCCATTGTGTATCACAACTTTAAGTTATCGATGGAAATTTTCTTCAACTATTTTCAACTATCAACTGACAAATTCTGCCAAAACATTTCAGCATTTTTATTTATTTTGGAAAATTTAAAAATTGTATACGGCAATCATAGTTGACACACACTACTTAAAATGAAATTAAACTGGAGATTAATAGTAAATTAACTAAAATAAACTCAATATGTAAACCTTGTGCACAATAACTTTACCTTTTTTTTTCATTGTATACAAGCAATATTTATAAAACTTACAATAAATAATTCAAAAACGCCCTATTTTCTTTTGGTTATTCACAAACATACATATCTGTGTTTGTTTGGAAAAGTAGCATATGTCGAAATGCTGGCTTTAGTATAATACGGCATTCCCTTTATTCTTTAAACGACAAGGAATTTTTGGATGAGACTAAACACTTAACTATTTCTTGCCCGTTTATTTGCCAAAAGTTTTTCAACGGCTCAGTGCCGGTGAGTCATTCGCAATCGTATGCTGCGAATGCCGATTTATACTAAAGCCAGCCTTTCGACATAAGCTACTTTTCCATACGAACACAGATATGTTTGTGATCAGCTGATTTTCTTACTTGCAAGTTTTCGCAGCAAAAAATTTTCCCAGAAAAAATTTGTAGAACTCGATGTCATTTTGGGCTCTCAATTTCCCCTATTTTGCAAGGGTAGGAGAACGCCGAAACTGTGGTAGTTTTTTACAATTTTAGATAATTTTGAATACGAGAACCTTGTTATTTCTATGAAAAAAAATATGTTAAATATGTTAAACTGTTATATAGATAATTTTTCAAATTTAAAAACATTTAACTGTATGGTTTAACTGTGTATGGTTTTTCAAATGTTGGTACTTTTTCGGTTTATTAAGTACATTATTTTTGGTCATTTGGTACAAAAATTTATCATCCCTGATCCACTTGTGCATTCCCGCACACATACACACATACACACCGTAATCAAAACAAACTCTCGGTTTTTTCGTACTTCTTCACTCACCACTGCGGTGACAAAGCGTAGCTTAGCCATATCTTCGGCTTCATATGTAAATATTTGCACATACATACATACATACACTATACTAATTAAATCTACTTTTAATTTATATACGTGTGACCTTCCACAGCATTCAAAATGCCTCTTGGACACAGTCCACCAAACGATTCTGAAAAGGAGACAAAGTCAAAAGGTGCTGCACAAGAAGTCACCGCCGGTAAAAGGGAACCCTCACCGCGCCCGAAATCTAAAACTTTTGACCCATCCGCTCAAAAGTTTATAGCGGAAAGTGACAGTATCATGAGATATTGTGCAAAATTCAGTGATACACCAATCCAAGACCACACTGAATCATATGTTATGATAAAAGACAAATCACTAGATGATTGTTGGGCACGGCTTCAGTCCGCCTATGATTTGGTTTTTTCAAAGCCAGATGACAGCCTACCCGAAAAGTTTAAGAATTCGGTAGAAGGCAAGTACTTCACTTGCCTTGAATTATATGAGGTGACCAAAGCTAAAATTGTCGATCAACTGTCGTTGATAAGAGCAATCGCCGCACCGAGTCCACCGCCCCGCATGGAACACACCTCGGCAGGGGCAAACGTTTTTCTACAAGTCCCACCTTGTGACAGGGAGACATTTTACGGCGGTTACGAAGAATGGCCCGCTTTTCGTGACATGTTCACAGCGGTGTACATCAACCACCCGAAGCTCTCCCGTGCCCAAAAATTGTATCACCTCCGATACAAAACCCAAGCCGGCTCCATCGTCAAGCAATGCCCGCTCATCGATAATAACTTCGAGCTGGCCTGGGAAGATTTACGGTCACGATACGAAAACAAACGTATATTGGTTTACAACCAAATTAAAATTTTGATGACTTTGCCGACTATTCAATCCGAGAATGGCGGGCAACTTCCAAGGCTGCAGGCATAAATCAACAACTGTCTGTCAGTTCTTAATTCCCAAGACGTCCAGACAGACAGTTGGGATCCCATATTGGTTTACATATACTAATCCAAATTACCCGAAACCACTCTGTCATTTTGGGAACAATCTCTCTCTTCTCAAAGAGATTTACCCTCATGGTCACAAATGGACGATTTCCTTACTTCAAGATGCGAAGTAGTCGAAAGACTTAACCGGCTTCATCCAAGCCAAAATAAACAAAAACCAGTCGCTCATCAAAATGCTGCGCAAAACAGGTCCTTTAACAGGACGCAAACCTTTGTGGCAGAACCTAAGAAGGAAACAACTTGCTCTTACTGCAAGTCCCCTCATCCCAAACCAAGCTGCAACAATGCGCTGTGCACAAACTGACTTGGTACTACCAATAGCACTAATGAGTGTCCGAGCAAGTGGTCATGTACACATTGTCAACAACGGCATCACTCCCTGCTGCACATGAATCCCAAACCACAATCTCGACACTCCAGTGCGCGAGCGAATGAAACCGCCGCACAACACACTACTGCCCAGTCGACACCTCCCGCTCGACAAGCGCAGTCAAGCTCCAATTCCAGCGAGCAACCGTGCTGTTCCAAACAAGCACAAATACAATCATTGCACACCGACTGTGATAGCAAAATTCTTCTTCCAACTGCCATGGTCGCGGTTGGACACGAAGGGGAATTGTTTCAACTTAGAGCCTTGATTGATCAAAACTCACAGAGAACTTTCATTTCCTCGAAAGTTCAGAATCGGTTGAAACTACCATTCGAACATTCCAAGTTCGAAATTTCCGGCATGGGTGGACACGAAGTACAAAGCTCCTCAAAGCTTTGTCCACTCACATTAGTTGCACCCAAAACCATGCAACGGATAAACACACAGGCTATCGTGTTACCTCAGCTCACGAGGCACATGCCTACATTCACTATTAGCCGTGAAAACTGGCAGCGATTCAAGATCCTTGAACTTACTGACCCAAGTTGCCACATACCAGCCCAAACTGATATGGTAATCGGCAGCGATAAACTTCCACAAATCCTGTTGGAAAGTATACAAAAGATTTGCGATACTATACTTGCGCAAAGGACAATATTTGGCTGGATTCTCAGTGGTCCAATAACCGAAAATGTGGTATCATTCTCGACACAAGTAGAAGAGTGGTCGAATACAACTAGTGTTGCCAGGTCTTCGGCATGAGAAAACGTCCCTCTTGGTGTGAAAAAACGTCGTACCCTACCCAAAAACGTCGTATTCAAATGAATGTATATACAAAGGTACATATGTACGTAAGGTATATTAAAATGTCATTTTGAAAGAGCACATTTAAAATTCATTGTAAACTGGTTTGAGATCGTTAATATAAAAATCATTTTATACACTGAGAAAAAGGATTAGTTTCGACAACTAAAGATATTTAGTTCCCGAATTTTGACAAAATGACCAAGGATTGGGTTGGTAATTATAACTAAATATATTTAAGTTTTTATTATACATCTAGGTTCTACCAAATCGTTAATTTAGTTAAAGGGTTTGGTAAATACTAATAAATATTTTTTTGAAGCATATTTCTACAAATTCCATTCAATTTAACGTATGGTTCATAAAAGGATGTCATTAAGCTCTGCTAATACAGACAAGCTTTCTTTCAACACATGGTTTAGTCATAGTTAGGGACACGATATCGAACCGAAAGTATCGATATGGTACTCATTTAAAGTATCGCTTTAAAAATATCGGGTACCCATTAATATCGGAATAAAAAGACTCGATATTCGAAATATCGATACCAAAAACCAAAAAATTTATCTGAATATAGGTCTCGCATATAGGCCACTGGGGTGTAGTGGTTAGAAGTGCGCAAACCTTGAAAATGAAAAACAGTTTCCCATAAAATACAATCGCCGTTAAGAGTCGACATAAAACTGTAGGTACCCCCTTTGTGCCACAACATTAAGGCCCACGCGACACATCGGAGGAGAAGTTCGGCCAAACACTAAGATATTGTGTAAGCGCCGGACTTTATTATTATTACAACAGGTAGAGATTGAGGTGTTGACTTAAACACCGAGGCCGCGAGTTCAAATCCCACCACATGCAATCCTAACCAAAGTACAAATTTCTGCACTTTAAAGCCCAATTTATATCGGGAAGAATTGTTACATGCCAACCTTATATGCGTGCGTAAAAAGCTAACTCAAATTCCAAGATTTGTCTTGCGTGACATTTCGATTTGACGTTTATGCTCAATTGGCATTTTGGCGCGACTATGAATTCAAATTTTTCTCGGCAAACTTCTGTAAATATGACAGTAATGCAACTCTGAGAAATTACGCACGCAAATTGATTTGGGCTTATCAAATGAGAAAAACTTGCGTGCGTGCGTAGAAAAACTCTCGCCGGTAATATTAGGTTGAGCTGTTAATAACATTATCCTTTACTGAGAAAAAAAACGCGTTGTAAGAATAAAAATCTTTTATTTGATTACCGTTTAAAAATGTTCGTATTTAAATCAAGTGAAAAGTCTTAACAAAATGGATTTTTCCATTATACATACACTAGGTACATATAATGGAAATATTCAATTCAAATACGCCCGTATTAAAATGAAGCATTTTTCACTACACGGATGGCGTTTTGCACGTCTCGGATGCTTTTTCATATGTAATTAAGAAAGTATATGTATACAAAGCATGCACAGCGGTGACAACACATACATGGTATGACATAATGCACTAATCGCGCGCTGTGATGTTGATTCAAACTCAACATTTGAAAACACCTTTACATGTATGGCTATAGCTGAGTGTGCAAAGACGCTTGATACAATTGGTTGCGGCCAAGAGGGTCCGGGTCCAATTACCATCAGACGGAACATAAAATAATTTTTTTTTTCTTCTTAATTACGAAAAAGCATCTGTGCACTTAACAACCATATATTTTATAACGTATATACTCAAATTTAAAACGAGTTGGGTTGGTGCTCTTTCATATGCGTATTTTTTTCGATTTAGCACGTTTTTTTTTAATTCTAAAATTTTTTCTCTCAGTGTTGGAATTTGAGTTTATGACATTCGATACGATACTAGGGTTCTGGTACTCGATTCCAAAAAGTATCGTTTTAAAACTATCGAGTAGAAAATATCGGTATCGAATGCCAATAGTATCGATATGGTATCGTATCGTATCGACATTCGTGTCCCTAGTCATAGTTACCAAATCTTAGTTGAGGCAACCACGATTTGGTTTGAGAGCGGAACATATTCATGCTTGTGAGCCACCCCTAAATAATGCTCAGCGCTTTCTGAGCGTTTANTGTGAGCCACCCCTAAATAATGCTCAGCGCTTTCTGAGCGTTTATGTGTTTCGCATACGAAGAGCGCCAGCTGAGCAATGCACACAGTCCCACTTACTGAATCGTTTGAATGCGTTTTTATGCAATGGTCGGCATACTAGGACCATTGCATAAAAACGATTCAATGAATGAGACTGTGTGAATGGTAATCACTGCTCCGCTACCGCTCTTCGTATATGGGTGAAACACACTATTGAGAGAAATAGAGATTGCGCCAATCGCGGTACCGCTAATCCGCTCTTTGTGATTTTAACGGAACNCGCCAGCTGAGCAATGCACACAGTCCCACTTACTGAATCGTTTGAATGCGTTTTTATGCAATGGTCGGCATACTAGGACCATTGCATAAAAACGATTCAATGAATGAGACTGTGTGAATGGTAATCACTGCTCCGCTACCGCTCTTCGTATATGGGTGAAACACACTATTGAGAGAAATAGAGATTGCGCCAATCGCGGTACCGCTAATCCGCTCTTTGTGATTTTAACGGAACCAGTTGTGTGCGTGACGTCATCTTGGTGCAATTGTTGATTGTGAGCATACGAAAAAACCAAATGACAATTTTAATATTTGTGCGTTAATATTTCTGCGTGGTTTTAAACAATTATTGAGACATTACAAAGCAAAATGAAGTGTGCAGTGGCAAAGTGTAATAGTGAAAACAAAAGGAAAGCGTGCGATATAAGTTTTTTTTCGTTTCCTACGGACGCATACAAACCAAACACCAAATCGATCTTTGTGCTATATGTGTGAGCTATGAGCTTCTACATGGAACTATTTTGGCCTTTCCTTGGTGAATTGTAGTAGGTATATTTCCATGGTAAATGTAGACAGTTGCTGGGGAAGTTTGCTGGCAATGGCATACATACAAAAGCAGTTTATACAGTAAATAGATACATGAACTTGACTACCTACTTATTTTTGTTATNTGGTGAATTGTAGTAGGTATATTTCCATGGTAAATGTAGACAGTTGCTGGGGAAGTTTGCTGGCAATGGCATACATACAAAAGCAGTTTATACAGTAAATAGATACATGAACTTGACTACCTACTTATTTTTGTTATTACCTGATTCTTTTTAGTGCTGGTATAAGGTAATGCACCAGTGGATAAGGTCGCCATGCGCTAATTCAAGCGGCATCTTACCGCGCTGTTACATACCTAATACAAAACAGTGCCCAAATTATTATACATTTAAAAGTTCAGCTGAAATTATGTTTTACTTACATAGAATATTGGTCTCCAAAGAAGCCACACTCATGCATCCTCTCGGAAATGGTACAAAAGTCATCAAATAAAAGCTGTGGAGTCAACCGCTGTAGAGTTTATGGTGGTTGGCTACCGTCCACAAATATAAATATGCACTCTGCATGGCTTTTTACAATGGCGAGTCCTAAAACTCACTTTTTGGCACACCTTCCTTTTGGTCTACATGAAATTTCAAACACTGTTAATACATCCATTTTTTCATGTGCTAAAAATCGTACTTACCTAAAAAGCTACATGTCCAAAATAATTGCTACGTGTTCCTAATTAACCAATCTTTGTATATTTATTGATTCCTGCAAAATTGGGCCATGTAATATTAAAATAAATACAATTTTCTGCATTGTTTACATATCTTTATATGCGTTTTCGCATTTCTCTCTCGCAATTGCACCAAGATGACGTCACGCAAAAACTACGCTCAAAAATCCTCTCTCATTGGCGCAATCTTGTATTCTATCAATCTTGGGTGAAACACGCGTGTGGTCACAGAGCGCTCAGTAAGCTATGGCATGTCGATCACTGCGCTAGGTAGAGAAAGAAAAGTGTATGCTATGACATGCCCAGGCTTGTTTGTCTCAGTTTCAGTTTTGCCATCGCCGCGAGTTGTTTTGGTGTGCCCATAGTTATTTAAAAATATAAAGTTTGATGCCAACCGGGGTTTCTCAGTGGATATATAATTCATGTGAATTATAATTTGAAAGTATCTATTTAGCCAAGTAAAAAGCAAAGCAGTATACTTAAACCAGCACTTCCAGCAGATATTGACCTGGGTTTTCGGCCGGCTATTCCTGTTTCATCGTTTCCTTTTAGGAAATTCTTACCACCATATGTATTATTTATGCTAGTAACTATTTATGTAAATATGTATGTATTATTTATGCTTAGGATATGCAAATAAAAGAAGAAAGTAAACACAACAACCATCGATTAAATTTTATTTGTGTCAAACTGAAACTTTTTTTCCAATAATAAACGGTTAGCTGATTCACGTCTACAGCAAGTTCACAAAATTAATTGAAAACTTGTATCAACCAAAGCATTGTTTATATTTGCTCAACAATGATTTTATTCAACTAACAATATTGTCCACTCAAAGTAGTCGTTTTGTATATATTAAAAAATATACATTTGTCCCAACTAGAAATCTCAAGAAATTGCAGACTTTCTTGAACTAGATATTTATTTCGCCATATCCAACTATGCCACTTGGTCACTATAACCAAGCTCATTATATAGCTAAACCTTTTTCTGAGTGTACATCCACTTGTGATCAGCTGATTAAGTCATCACAATTTTGATCGATTATGGCTATTTCTCTATTGTTTATTTAATGTTTATTATTTTTCCATAAAAACCAAGCTCATTATATAGCTAAACCTTTTTCTGAGTGTACATCCACTTGTGATCAGCTGATTAAGTCATCACAATTTTGATCGATTATGGCTATTTCTCTATTGTTTATTTAATGTTTATTATTTTTCCATAAAAACCAAGCTCATTATATAGCTAAACCTTTTTCTGAGTGTACATCCACTTGTGATCAGCTGATTAAGTCATCACAATTTTGATCGATTATGGCTATTTCTCTATTGTTTATTTAATGTTTATTATTTTTCCATAAAAACCAAGCTCATTATATAACAAACAAAATATAAATCCACATTCGTGTATCTCCATATTATCACCCTGTCAGCATGGTTTTGTGAGGGGTAGATCAACCACCACAAACCTGCTTGAGTTTACTTCTTTAGTTCGGGATGGTTTTCTGGCAAAAAAGCAAACGGATGTGATTTATACTGATTTCAGTAAAGCTTTTGATTCAGTGAATCACAAACTTCTGATTCAGAAGCTCGATTTACTGGGGTTTCCGTCGAATTTGGTTTTATGGCTCTCAAGTTATCTTTCTAATAGAACTCAAAGGGTGCTATATAATAATATTATTTCTAAATCAATTGATGTTACCTCCGGCGTGCCTCAAGGCAGTCATTTAGGCCCACTGCTTTTTACTCTTTTTATAAATGACTTGCCACAGATTTTGATTCATTATCGAGCACTTATGTATGCAGATGATGTAAAAATTTGTTATTCGTACTTGCCTTCGGACTTACCTCGTTTAAATCTACTTCAGGTTGATTTGGATGCATTTCAACGTTGGTGCACAAGAAATGCATTAGTTTTAAACTGCTCTAAATGTAAGTTTATGACATTTCACCGTGTGAAGCCTGATTTATCATCTTATGTACTTTATGGCACTGCTATGGAGCGTATATCTACGGTAAACGATTTAGGTGTTCTGTTCGACTCGAAACTGAGCTTTAACTCACATATATCCGCTATTACAAATAAAGCAATGGGTACTCTTGGTTTCGTTAAACGCTGGGCTAAAGAGTTTAATGATCCCTATCTCACCAAGGTTCTTTACACTTCGTTGGTCCGTCCAATACTTGAGTATTGCTCGTGTGTGTGGAGTCCAGGTTATATCACTCATATAAAGCGCATTGAGTCAGTGCAGAAACAATTTCTGTTATTTGCTCTACGGGCCCTTAATTGGGACTCAAATATTCATCTTCCACCTTATAGAAGCAGGCTTCTTCTTATTGATTTGCCAACTCTTGAAAATCGTAGAATATTGCTCGGGGTAATGTTCCTGCATAAGTTGATTCTCGGCGAGGTTGACTCCTCTGTGTTGCTAAGTCGACTAAACTTTGCAGTTCCGGCTAGGGTATCCAGAAACTACGTGCCTTTCCATTTACCACTTTGTCGTCTCAATTTTGAAAAAAGTGATCCTTTGCGTGTTTGGTGCTCGTACTATAATGACTTGTACAAATGTATTGGTATTGAATGTTCGTTTGCTGTCTTGCATAATGCAATACTTCTGGGTCTAAACTGACATTTTAAATTTACTTTTTTATTTTTTCTTTTTAATGTAATGTTAAATACATTTGTTAATTTTTAGTTAAGTTTATTTCTGTGTATATCTATAGTTACTGTACTTTGTATACTGTGTCAGTCGACCGAAATTGATGGTCGACTTTAAATAAATAATAATAATAATAATAATAATAATAATAAATAATAATTTCCAACTTTGTGCAAAAATTATAAAAAATCTGCAAAGCTTTCAGCTAGATTTTCAACTTTTTATTTCGATTTTTTTTTAGTATTCAGTTTGATAGCCCATTAAATTTCAGGTCAACAAAGCCCAATTTTAATAATGCTAAATAAACGCGTTGATTTTTAATATATATTTTTTTATTGTAGGCACTTGGTAAGGGGGTCGGTTGTCGAAAATGCTAAATTACGTTATGCTAAGAAGGAGCATAGCAATATTTCAGCCTTTTTTGCGTTCTTTACATTTTCAATGAAGTCGTAAAAAAGTCGCCTACTTTTTTCTGACTTTTCGATGCTTTTGCGAGCGTGCGTGTTGCAAGAGATCAGCTCTTCCTGATTTGGCTTTTAATGTGCAATTGCAAACATTACAATAAGCCTCGTAACCTCAAGTGTTTACACAACCAGCCTCTGAATACGGGATCCTTAGTCCAAGAATCCAAAAAAATGCGCGTACGCTTGGTATGCATCATATTTAAGTCATCTGCGTCTAAAAAATATATATCTTTTGAAGCAGCTGCTGCAAAACATAAAGTTTGTAACGATTTATTAAAAAAATAATTCAAAATCAGTTCTACTTACAAGATTTAGTAACAGAGAAAAATTACTGGGAAGTTAAAAAATATATTTTTTTTGCACAAAAAACGTCCAAACGTCAATAGGATACAAAAAACGTCCAAATGACGTTAAAAATGTCAACCTGGCAACGCTGAATACCACTCTCAGCTCTCGGCTTAGAAAGTTGTGGGAAGAGGAGGAGATTCCACAACCTCCAAAAATTTCCCCTGAAGATCAGGCATGTGTAAATATGTATGCAACAACAACGACTCGTGACCCAAACGGTCGATACATTGTGCGACTTCCATTCAAGGAAGAATTTCCAAAAAAAAGCTGTCTCTGGGCCACTCTCGGTCTGCTGCACTACAGCAGTTTTTCAGTATGGAGCGAACGCTTCAGAAAAAAGGAGCCTTAGCCACAATGTACAATAATGTGTTGCAAGAATATCTCGACCTCGGTCATATGGAGCACACGAAGCCATGCGACATAACTTCCAATGGCAAATACTTCTATTTCTACTTGCCACATCATGCGGTCGTGAAACAAGATAAGGTAACCACCATAGTTCGTGTGGTATTCAACGCCTCAAAAACATCTGGTTAAGGAAAATCCCTGAATGACACTGGTCCCACACTCCAGCCAGATCTCGTGCTGCTCATTCTGCAGTGGCGAATGCTGCGTGAATCGCGTGTTCAATGGCGATATTGAAAAAATGTATCGTCAAATACTCATCCACGAGGACGATAAAGATTTTCAGTGAATCTTGTTTCGCACGTCGGCTGACTCTCCTGTCACCGATTATAATCTCAAAACCGTAACGTTCGGCGTTAATTGTGCACCATACCTCGCTATCCGTACCCTGCATCAATTAGCAGATGATACGATAGCGAAATGTCCCTTGGCTGCCACAATACTTAAAACCGAAACGTATGTGGATGACATCCCATCCGGAAGTCATGATATTGACAACGCCACTGAATCACTTGTTGAAGTGATCAAAGCGCTGAAGTCAGCTGGTTTCATACTCACGAAACTAACGGCCAATCATCCGGGCATTTTAGAAAAATTTCCAAAGGAGGATCTTCTCGACTCCAACTTTTTGAAATTTGAGAGCGCTTCGCAGAAAATCAGCCAGCCATCTGCTACATCAAAATCCCCCGATGGGTTAATTTCACTCCAGGGCAAGATACCCAAATCCATGGGTTTTGCGATGCCTCGGAAAAGGCGTATTGCGCTGCGATTTACATCCGCGTAGATGCTAGCAACCAAAGATATTCCACTCTCTTGGTTGCAAAAAAGCAAAGTCGCAACATTGAAGACGGTAAGCTTGCCACGCCTGGAGCTGTGTGTTGCAGTCTTATTCTCAAAACTGGTCGCAACTGTTCGAAAACAGCTCAAATTGGAATCGTGCCACACATTCTTATGGCCAGATTCAGAGATTGTGCTAGCTTGGCTTGAAAAGCCACCATGTACATAGAAGACGTATGTATCCAATCGTACCTCCCGAATCCGGGAATATCTCCCAACCGGCTCATGGCGCCATGTTGCCAGCCAAGACAATCTCGCCGACCTCGGCACCCGGGTTGCAAACCGCAGGACTTGGCAAATTCCCCACTCTGGTGGAACGGACCAAAATGGCTCTCTTGCCACATGGATGCATGGCCAAGGTCAAAGGCATGCAGTGCATCTCCACCAGAAAAGCGCAAGATGGAGGTGTATCACGCGCTCGAAGAAGAGGTCGATTTTCTTGATCGCTTTTCTTCTTTCTCTCGAGCACTCTGCGTGACTGCGTACATGTTCCGCTTCGTGAGTAATGCCCGCAACAAATCAAAGGGGTTAGCTACAATGACCTATCCACATCTGACACATAACGAATTTCAATATGCAAAAATTCGCCAGCGCAATCACGCCATTTTCCGAGCGAAAAAAGCGCTTTGCAAGATAAAAAGCCACCTAAAAAGTCCTCTTCTTGTTCTCAATCCTTCGTTGGACAAAGACGGACTTTTACGGGTTAATGGCCGATTAGCACATTCCACATTGAGCTATAATGAAAGGCACCCAATAATTCTCCCTACCAAATCGAGGATCTGCCAGCTATATTTCGAGTTTTTACACTCGCTACTGCTTCACGCAGAAACACGATTAATGCATCAAATGGTAAGGCAAGAGTACCACGTACCAAAGCTAAAACCTCTAATTAAAAAATGCATTTTTCAAAGCAAAGTGTACACGCTTTACAAGCAACAACCACGCACCTAAATAATGGCCGCTCTACCCCCTGAGCGCTGCAGTTTCTCACTCACATTTTCCACAACGGGAGTAGATTTTGCTGGGCCATTCCAAATTATAGCATCGGTGCTAAGATCTACAACCCTTATCAA
>NW_016158386.1:114878-115398 GCF_001687245.7 Rhagoletis zephyria | reverse complement strand
AATTTTTGTCTGTCTGTCTGTATGTTTGTTCGCGCATCACTCGAAAACGAATGCATGGATTTGAATGCAGTTTTCACCGATGTATTGCTAGAGGTTTAGCTTAAAATATAGGAAGAAAAACTTAGAGAGTTGCGACCTGTTTGAAAATTGGAGTTTAAGTAAATTGATAAGAAAAAATTAATTTTGCAAAATGGGCGTCAAAAGAAAGAGGCTGAAGAAGGCTTACAGCCAAACATATTCTTTTAGAGTTGCCACCTGTTTGAAAATTTACATTTAATTTAATTTATAAGATAAATTGAATATTGCAATATGGGTATCAAACTGAAGGGGTTTAGGAAATTTTATTGCCGAAAATATTTTTAGGGAGGCTGCCACCTGTTTGAAAATTGTTATTGTATTAAATTGATAAAATAAATGAAACCTATATCTACATATATACATATAATAAAACTGTAACAGGTCGATGCCTGTACCTAATAGATATTAAAGAAAAATTAATATGGTGGGTTTTTATTAAAGC
>NW_016158386.1:109775-114853 GCF_001687245.7 Rhagoletis zephyria | reverse complement strand
TCGTTGGACAAAGACGGACTTTTACGGGTTAATGGCCGATTAGCACATTCCACATTGAGCTATAATGAAAGGCACCCAATAATTCTCCCTACCAAATCGAGGATCTGCCAGCTATATTTCGAGTTTTACACTCGCTACTGCTTCACGCAGAAACACGATTAATGCATCAAATGGTAAGGCAAGAGTACCACGTACCAAAGCTAAAACCTCTAATTAAAAAATGCATTTTTCAAAGCAAAGTGTACACGCTTTACAAGCAACAACCACGCACCTAAATAATGGCCGCTCTACCCCCTGAGCGCTGCAGTTTCTCACTCACATTTTCCACAACGGGAGTAGATTTTGCTGGGCCATTCCAAATTATAGCATCGGTGCTAAGATCTACAACCCTTATCAAAAGATACGTTGCAGCGCGCAACAGAACGCGACTTCGTTAAATTCCTAAACGAATGTTCCGCAGACATTGTCAAAAAGTATGCCCCTCAAGGCATCAACTGGCAATATATACCACCCAGCGCCCCCCACATGGGCGGCTTGTAGGAATCTGCAGTGAAAAGCTTTAAAATCCACAAGTTTACTTTCGAAGAATTCACGACGCTTCAGGTGCGAATCGAAGCAGTCCTCAACCCGAGGCCTATATCCGCACTTTCTCAAGACCTAGCTGATATGACGGCACTTACTCCGGGTCACTTCCATCGAGGTGCACCGCTATTGGCCATTCCCGGGTCTAATGTGGAAAACCTCTCTCTACTAAACCGGTGGGAGAAAGTCAAGGCACTTCAGCACTAATTTAGTCGCCGCTGGAAAGAAGATTACCTCAAGGATCTTCAGAAGAGACACAAGTGGAAAACCCCACAACGCGATCCTAAGCCAAGCGACCTCGTCGTGATCAAAAAAGACTCGCTCCCCCCACCGAGTGGCGATTGGGACGAATCGAAAACGTTCGCCACGGCCCTGATAACCACATACGTGTCGTAGAAATTCGTACACAAAATGGAGTTATCACGCGGCCACTTGTCAAATTGTGCTTCCTTCCAAAAGCACAATAAATAATTCTATACATATTTTCCTTCTGTATACTAAGGGTCTTAACTTCCCGTTTAAATATTGTACCCAAGTACTTCTCGTTTCTCTGCCTTTGCTTCTACTTCCAGATCGAAGACATCATGGCAGCACGGAAGGCATGCCCCTGGCTCCAACGGCGGAGACAGGCAACTGCCTACAATGCCGGCTCTGCCACCGGTACCACGCCGTGAGGACGTGCCCGGCCTTTAAGGCAATGAAACCGCCGCAACGGATAGGGATAGCCCGCACGCAAGGGTATTGCGTTAATTGCCTTGCGCTCACGCACACCACTCGTGAGTGCGATTCACACATTGTGGCTTAGCGCACCATACGCCGCTGCATGTGGCAGCTAACAGGCCCGCGCGCACAGGCCAACGGAAGCAGCAGGCCAACCGGCCCGCAGCGGCCACAAAGGCCAGCTACCAGGGCCGCACCGCTAACCGCGTCCTGAGCAATACCATCCGCGCGCTAAAAGAGCTGCAGAAGACCCTAAGCAGCGCATTCCTGCAGGGCGGGGAGGATGTTTAAGCCGCCGCTTAAAACGTAATTCAGCGGCTCGTATAAGGTGGAAGTTTATATTGAGAATCCCAACGGAAATTTCTTAAAGCAAAAAGTGGGAATTGTTTTTGAATTGATTCTTTATTGTCTAAGTAAATTTGATACCTTGGATTCCAAACCACCGAGCCGTATTCTAGAATCGGCCTAACTAATGTTGTGAACAGGGTTTTAGTGATATAAGGGTCACAAAATTCTTTTGATCATCGTTTCACAAATGCAAGTATTTACACCTTTAGCCTTGTTGACTGTCACATTAATATGAAGATTAAAATTAAGCTTAGGATCCATTGTGATACCAAGGTGCACAAAATTGTGAAACTGTTCCACGTTATGGTTACCTATTGTGTAAGAAGCGGGATGAAAAGCTCTTCGCGAGAAGTACATTACTTTACATTTCTTAAGATTTAGAAGCATACGATTTAGTTGACACCAGTAAGCCATGTTGTTTAAGTCTGATTGTAGCAAAGAGTTCCTTTAATTGAAACGTACGATTTATAAAGCTTTACATCATCTGCATGCATTAAAATTTTGGAAAATTGTATATCTGTAGAAATATCGTTTATAAAAAGCAAGAACAGAATCGGGCCTAGGTGGCTACCTTGAGGGACTCCTGAAGTAACATCAATGACGTCAGAGATAGTATTTTTAACCATTACCCTTTGTGGTCTAGCATAGAGGTATGAAGAGATCACCTTTTGTTTTTACTGCCTTTTTTACTGCTCTTTTTTGGGAACCAGTAAGATTGGGCTGTTATGTTCCGATGCCGATGGTTCTATAATATCGTTTGATATCAGTTTTTCTATTTGCCTATTAATTTCGGGTTTATGCACGTGTGGTAATCTGTAGTTTTTAATGTAAACGGGTGTATCATCTTTGACTCTAAGTTTTTGTTTGAAAAAATTGTTGAATGTGATGTTGTCTGTCTCTAATGAAAATACATCTGTATATTCTTTGCATAAGTTAATGAGATTTTCTCTTGAATGTTCTGCAAAATTGTTTGATAATTTATATTGTTTTGTCTCTATCTTCTGTTTTTTCAACTGCTTTAAATGTCACCTGATAGTAGCTTTTAAGAGATTCGCATTCAATTTTGAAATTATGGCTGACTTCCAAAACGAAAATTGCTTTGCATACGTACAAAGTATAACGTTCAATAACGCCGAACTACAAAATGTTGACGATGTATACTTTTCCAAAACGCATCGCTAGCGCAATCAGCGCATCAGAAAAAAAGTTGATGCTTCGTTGTTTTTGGTTACCATTGGTGTTTTAAAAATGGAAAATTCATAAAAATTGTTCATTGGTATATTGAGTATTTAGAATATGCAATGTATATGGTTGCAATGTGTCGCAACTGCATATACAAACAGTTTGAATACCGCAGTATAACAGTTTCCAAACATTGTATTGATACGTTTTGGAAGCCAGCCTATCTAAATATAAATTGTCATCTGTTGCATTAAGAATTTGTATGTATGCATTATTAGTGTTTACTATTGTGTTGCTTATGAATACACCTGCTGCTATTGTTTGAGTTGGAATGAAAACTTCATTTTCTGTTGATATTAATATTTCTAATTACTTATGATCGAGCTGGGAGAGTTAGAGTATTTGGTTTTGGTGGATTAAGTATCTCAATTGGAATTTCAATTTCAAAATTTGGTCTTATTATAAACCAACTTATTCCATTGCTTATGTAGTCTAGTACATAATCAAATTTTTTAATGAAATCTAAACCAATGATTCCATCGCATGGGACTGAGAAATTTTGTTCTACTATTTGCATTGTATGTTGAATTTCGTAGTTTCTGAATGAGAATTTTTCGTCTACTGAACCTATTGTTTATTTAGTTCCTTCACCTGTTCCTATAAGGTTAAATTTACGATCTGTATTTATGTTGTCTATGTTTGTATAATTTTTGAATATGCTTATATCTGATCTTGTATCTAGAAAAAATGTGTCTGTTGAGTTTCCCCAAGATGTTTTTATGAGAACATAATTGCCAAATTTTAAGTTTATATGTAGGGTCTTTGTGTTATTTTCATTTACTAATTTTCTTCTAGGTGCATGAACTTCAGTCGGGCATCCAGAAGACCCTGCGTATTTTCCGGAGTTGCTTCAATAGCTCTTACGTTACTTTGGGGTCTTCCTCTGTTTGATTTTTGAATTCTATTGGCCTCGATTATTTTGGCCTTTACGATATAATTGTTGTATCCCTGATAACGTTGACTGTTTTGGTGTTGTTCATTGTTATTTATATAGTACCTGTTTGTGTTATATCTGCCTCTAATTTTGGTTTCCTCTACCTCTATAGTGGTTATTGTGGTACTTTTGGTTTCTGACAAAATTGATGCTAGCAACATCTGTATCGTTTGTGCTTAAGTCAATAAATTTTGTCATAACATCATTCATGCTTGTAAATGTACCCGCTTGTAGTAGCAGTTTTGCCTTTTCAGACTTTTCATTTTTAGTTAATTATTTGATAGCGTATTTGTTGCGTAATTTTGTGCAGTTTGAGATGGTAAACCATCTGATAGGAATGCTAATTCTAGTTGTTTAGTGAGTTGTTCTATTTCCTTTACGTATTCTTTTGCCGATTTGCTACTCTGTTTTGATGCTAACAGTTTTGACGTAACCGATTGTATGGATTCGCCTTTGACTGAAGCTATTAATTTTGTTTTTATTTGTGCTATAGTACTTTCTGTTGTAATTGTGTTTCTAGCCGAACTTGTTAATTTGCTTTTGATTGAGGTGACTGCTAAATTTTCATGTTCACCTTTTACTGGTGTTACTAAGTCTACTATTGCATCTAAGAATCTCTGTAAATTTTCGAATCTACCATCGAAGTCTGGTAGTAGCTTCGATGCTGTATTTAAAAATTCTGCAGTCGACATTGTTTCTGTTTGCTTTACTATATTTTGGTCTATATTTTCTAATGTTTCTATTAATTCTAGTATTTCTGAGGATTCTGAATCTGATTCTGTCTGTTCCTTAAATTTTACATCTATAATGCCTAAAATGTCGTTTGGTATTGTAACGTAGCTCCCCTACGCTACACTGACAGACATACGTACATGCATACATAAAACCCACAAGTACATACATACGTACATACATATCCACATCCAGCCATACATACGCTACATATTTATATACATACATACAGATCTACATGCATACATACAACCATACATACATACACCCATACGTATGAACAACCAAAGGGAAGCACGCAAAAGTGCAAAGCATTCATACACACCAATACTCAGCGAGAATTCGTTGCTCAAACATGCCAAAAATCACGATCTTCATTCGCTTCTCAACCTGCTTATCCAACAACCGACTTAAGTTGATTAACGCCAACTCAGCCAGCACCAGCTTCCGTAGGTAAGCACGGAGCGCATCGGGACGGCTTAGGCCGTGTAACCTCGAGCGCCCTGGCTTGTCCTGCGGG
>NW_016158386.1:70628-104307 GCF_001687245.7 Rhagoletis zephyria | reverse complement strand
CCGTAGAGGAGTATAAGAGACGCCAGGCCCGTGCACAGGAAGAAAAACTAACGAGGATACCTGTGCTACCAAAACCAAAACACAAGCGTGCCGGCAAGGTGGTTGCACTGAGGAAGAAGCTGGTGGTACTCCATGCCAAGGTCTCCCAAGCAGAAAAAGCAGTTAATCCTCCGCCATGGGACGTGGTCCAAGATTGGCAAAACCAAATAACGAGTATTAAGGTAGAACTCAAAAAAAAAAAAAAAAAAAAATTGTAAAATTTTAAATAAAAAACACAAGAATGNTAAAAAAACACAAGAATGTACACTCACACACACAAATAAAACTTAAAATGAAATAATAAAAATTAAGCATTAAGTTTTATCATATTTTGCATATCCCTTGAAAGTTGTATTAAACAACAAAATAAATGTTATAACAAAGACATTAATTAAAAACATTAAACTAAGGCAAAAAAAAAAAAATTTAACTAAGATAATATCATGAACTATGACTAGTCTATGACTATCTTGAAAAAATATATACATAATGTCTTGGTGGAAGAACGCATTTAGTGCAATACTAATAGCCGTGTCTGGTTACGAGGGTGGAANTAGAAAAGACAGACAAGGTGAAAAAATAGAAAAGTTAGCCAAAAAAATCAACCAGCATAATGAACCAATTTTAAACCACAACGAATCAGGAATGAATATTACACACATTATTATTATTATTGTCATGTTGTTAACAATCACAGTTCTGTACTCATTAATAAAAAGTTATTTTAAATACAAACACAATAAAATAACGGCTACAACGCCAAGGATTTAAAAAATAGTAAACTTTATGTCGATTTTGCAAAACCCATAAATGACAACTCCTGTCACGTGGAGGGACATAACAGATAAACTCAGAAGCATTAATGCAGAATTTGATAGATCGTACAAATGCCTGAATAGGACACCAGTACCCTCCAACCACACTCAAATAAAACATTTAAGAACACTGGTTTATCAGCATAATACGATCACAGGCCTCAGCAAGACAGTCTACCCATTCCTAAGCACCAATCACCAGGAAGAATTCATAAAATTTTTTTCCTCAATCAAAACAAAACTGGAAGCAATTTTCAAACATTTAGAATATAGGGACAAAGTACCGGAAGAGATAAACAAATTCCTAATAATCAAGTTCCAAGATACAGGGGGAGAAACATCAGACGAAGAGGTAGGAAAAACTAACACAATGACCACTATGACTCCTGTAGAATTTATAAATTTGGCTACAAAGCTGTTGCCAGAGTTTGATGGCAAAGCTGAAAATTTGACCAAATTCATTAATGCACTCGACATACTAGATTCGATCAAAGGAGATAACGGAAGCATTGCAATTTCATTAATCAAAACCAAACTCAACCAAACAGCGAGCAGGTTATTGACGAATGAAGCAACAATCGGGGCAATAAAAAGCACACTGACCGCTAACGTGAAACACGAGTCCTCACAAAGTATTGCAGTGAAATTGTTGGGCATAAAACAACACAACAAGTCTGACGGCGATTTCGCCAAAGAAATTGAATGCCTTGCACAACAACTAGAGCTTGCTTACATCTCCGATGGAATGTCGTCAGCGTTGGCAAGAAACTATGATTGCAGCAAAAGCGATAAGAACCAATGCAAGGTCTGATGAAGTAAAAATGTTGATGAGGGCAGGGCAGTTCTCAACAGTTAGTGGCGCAGTCCCCAAATTCATTGAGTTAGGGGCCGAAAGCTCAGGCACCCTTCAGGTAAACTATATAAATAATTCATACAGAGGAAACAATTGTAACAGGAGAAATAATTCATTTAGAGGAAATAATTCTTACAGAGGTAATGAAATAGAAACCATTACCGAAATAATCGGGGTAGAAACCACAGTAACAGCAACGGCAACCCAAACAGAAACAACGATAACAATAATAGCTATAGGGGCCGTAATAACCATAACAGGAATGTACGCTACACGGAAGCATCGGAAAACACTGAGCACCCCCAGAGTGCCCAACTGGGGAGTGCGCAAAATTAAACACTGCGAACTTATTAAACATAAATTTGTCATTTAGTAACTTCGTCACCGTAAATTCCTCGCTAAATGACTACGAGTCCACCTTTTTAATAGACACAGGCTCGGAAATTAGTATATACAAACATCGGCAAATGATCAAATTCAAATAAATACAAATCATATCTACAATTTAAAAGGCATAGGAAATGGTTCCATAAAAACCTTAGGTGTCACTACAGCTACACTTTATATAAATAACTCAGAAATCATTCACAACTTCCAAATAGTAGACGAAAATTTTCCAATCCCTTGCGATGGTATTATAGGGTTAGACTTCATAAAACAATTCAATTGTCTATTAGATTACATGTATAATGGTCCAAGTCTATTGATAATACGACCTAACTCTCTGAAAAGTCACTTGGAGCTAGAAATTTTAGAATCACCCACAAAGGGAATACTTAGTTTACCGGCAAGAGCGGAAGTTATTAGGAAGATCCACATAGTTGCAACCGCAGAAAATATGCTAATCCCAAACCAAGAGTTAGAAGAAGGCATAATAATAGCAAATACAATAGTTAACACGAGGAATCCATATGTCAGAATAATAAATACAACAGATAATAATGTTTTTCTTAAACAAAATAAGATCAGAACAGAATCCTTGGATGACTACAAGGTGGTTAACATCAGCAAAACAAAAGATACTGAAGAGAGAGAGAACACTATATTAAATAAACTAACCCAAAACTGTCCTTTATACCACCGCGATAAATTACTAAAATTATGCTCAGACTATACAGATGTATTCGCTTTAGAGACTGATCCCTGCACTGTCAACAATTTTTATAAACAAAAATTGCGTTTAAAAGACGAAACACCGGTCTACATTAAAAACTATAGATTGCCTCATAATCATAAACCCGAAATCAGAAAACATATAGACAAATTAATTAAAGATGACATAGTTGAACCTTCGGTATCAGAATATAATAGCCCAATTCTTCTTGTACCTAAAAAATCCTTACCAAATTCCTCAGAGAAAAAATGGAGATTAGTAATAGACTATAGACAGGTCAACAAAAAATTAGCGTCAGACAAATACCCACTACCTAGAATCGATGATATTCTCGATCAATTGGGTCGTGCCAAATATTTTTCCTGTCTGGATTTAATCTCTGGCTTTCATCAAATAGAATTAGAGGAGAATTCAAGAAACATAACGTCTTTCTCATCCGATCAAGGATCATTTAGATTCAAGCGATTACCATTTGGATTAAAAATTGCACCCAACTCATTCCAACGAATGATGAATATTGCATTTTCCGGACTTAAGCCGAATAAAACCTTCATTTATATGGATGACTTAATAGTTGTAGGCTGCTCGGAAAATCACATGCTCAAGAATTTAAAATCAGTTTTTGATGTTTGTAGAGCCACAAATCTTAAACTTCACCCAGATAAATGCAAATTCTTTGACTCCCAAGTAACATTTCTGGGACACAAATGCACAGATCAAGGAATCTTGCAGGCGAATCAAAAATCGACAAAATTCTTACTTACCCAAAACCAACAAATGCTGATGAATACAAAAGATTTGTAGCATTCATTAATTACTATAGAAGATTCATACCGAATTTTTCTATTCATGCAACACATATTACCAAATTAACAAGAAAGAAAACTCCATTCATCTGGACAACCGATTGTGAAAATGCATTTTAATACCTCAAAAATTCTTTATTATCACCTAACATACTTCATTATCCCGATTTTGAAAAACCTTTCTGTATAACCACCGATGCAAGCAAAATAGCTTGTGGTGCCGTATTGAGTCAGGATTATAATGGAACACAATTACCTATTGCCTTCGCGTCAAAAACATTCACTAAAGGGGAAGCCAACAAGTCAGTTATAGAGCAAGAACTTACGGCAATCCATTGGGCCATAAATTTTTTTCAAGCCGTACATTTATGGTACTAAATTTTTAATAAAAAGTGATCACAAGCCGCTAACATACCTCTTTGCACTAAAGAATCCTTCCTCCAAATTAACAAGAATAAGGCTCGACCTCGAGGAATTCGATTTTGAAATTGAATATATTAAAGGTAAGGACAATTGTATAATGCATGGATTTGAATGCAGTTTCCACCGATGTATTGCTAGAGTTCCAACTTAAAATATAGGAAGAAAAAAATTAGAGAGTTGCCACATGTTTGAAAATTAGGGTTTTAGTAAATTGATAAGAACAAATGAATATTGCAATATGGGCGTCAAAAGAAAGAGGTTGAAGAAGGCTTACAACCAAAAATATTTATTTGGGTTGCCACCTGTTTGAAAATTTACATTTAATTTAATTTATAAGATAAATTGAATATTGCAATATGGGCGTCAAAAGAAAGAGGTTGAAGAAGGCTTACAACCAAAAATATTTATTTGGGTTGCCACCTGTTTGAAAATTTACATTTAATTTAATTTATAAGATAAATTGAATATTGCAATATGGGCGTCAAAAGAAAGAGGTTGAAGAAGGCTTACAACCAAAAATATTTATTTGGGTTGCCACCTGTTTGAAAATTTACATTTAATTTAATTTATAAGATAAATTGAATATTGCAATATGGGTATCAAAGTGAAGGGGTTTAGGAAATTTTATTGCCGAACATGTTTTTAGGGAGGGCTGCCTAAATTTATTTATTTATTTAAAATTTTTGTACAACTAAGACAATTCAGTCTTTTATATGTACATCAACAAAGAATTATAATCTATACTTACATAATTTGCCAAGAAAAGATCCAAACTGAAATATATGAGTTCTTAATGTAAACTTAATACTAATACAGCAAATGTAAATGATTAAAGAGGAAAACGAAGATGGATAATGTAAGAGAATAAGTAGAAGAAGAAAGAAAAAGGAAAAAAGGTACACACCAAGATTATTTGTAGTCAGAGGACATATCACGGCCACTAAAGTATTGAATTATTAACTTTTTGAAGTTGCTTCTATTCAGTCTAGCTTTAACACTTTCCGGAATCGAGTTCTACAGTCTTACAGCGCTAATGAAAAACAGTCGACTGGAAGTAAGCGAATTATATTTAGGGACAACCAAGCTGTTATGTCTCTGTGATTTAGTTAGTTGAAGCTTTTCATACAAATATTGCGCGTCTTTCCACTCTAACAATTTATACAAAAAAATGCAGTTTCTTGCAGCCAAAAAATTTATAATACTGCAACCAAGAATTTTATCGCGCCATGGCGATATATGAGCATATCGTCCAATGCCATACACATACCGTGTTACGTTATTGAAAGCTACATTCAACTTGTTGACTGACTTTGAATCAAGTTTGCTATAAACTATTTCGGAATATGTGAAATGGGGCAAAATTAACTGCATAGCAAGTTTGCGTCGTGTTTCCTGAGGCGTAAACGAAGCAGACAGTCCTAGCCTACGTAAAGTTACATACACATTACTTACTACTTTATTAACATGATCACAACAGCTTAACTTATTATTTACAATAAAGCCTAAGTTCTTAATTTTCTCAGTGGTCATGAGGGCGGCTGTACCAATCCACAGAGGTGGGATGTTGGTAGGGTCTATTACACTTTTACATATAGGCATGACAAACGACTTAGCAGCATTTAAACATAAAAGACTCCTCTGCGCCCAGCACAAGATACCGGACCGATCACTATTAACCTTATAACATATATCCTCGACGAGACCTATACGATTCGAAAGGTACAGCTGAATATCATCAGCATTCGCATGGACATTTACATATTTGCACCCCGAAAATACATCATTTACAAACATACTAAACAATAGAGGACCAAGGATTGATCCCTGAGGGACACCTGCTTTGATAGCTTTGAACTGTGAAGAAACATTCTCACCCTTAACTCGTTGAACTCTGCCCTTAAGATAGTTAGACAAAAGTTTTATCGCACTATTAGAGAATGCAAAGTGGTGCCTGAGTTTCCGACATAACAAAGAGTGGTTGACTGAGTCAAATGCCTTAGAAAAGTCTAAGAGGCATAGAATAGTTAGATCTCCATTATCGTACGGCATTCTAATTTCATCCAAAATTTTAACCATAGCAGTGGCACAGCTATGCTTGGGTCTAAACCCAGGCTGCAAAGGAGAAAGCAAATTATTTTTTTGAATGTACATGGAGATTTGGTCAGCCATCAAAAACTCACACGCTTAAGAAAATGCTGGTAAGATACTTATGGGCCTGTATTCACAAGGGTTCGACGCAAGTGGTTTTTTAGGAATAGGCAAAATAATTGCTTTTTTCCAAGCATCTGGAAAACGGCCACTAGAGAAGAAATGATTTATTATATGGGTAAGGGTACTTATAATAAATGGGAGCACGATTTTAACAAATCTTAAATATATTCCATCATCACCAACAGCATTCGACTTAATAGCCATAATTGCCTTCACTCACGCAGAGAAACGCAAAAGAATCTAAAGTTATACAAGCATCTAAAGGGGTATCATCAGAGATAGTAGAGTTACTGCAGTTTTCCGAACCAATAAAAAAGTCACTTAACAAATCAGGGTGAATTTTGCACTGCACTTTATTTTTCCCATGTATGTTTAAATGCTTCAAGTTGCTCCACAATTCTTTAGATGGGAGAGAAGGATTCAGTTTTTGTTTACAATACCACCTTTTAGCTTGTTTAATGATAACGGTGGCTTCATTTCGCGCGGTCTTGTACGCATGCCACGCAGTATCAGTATTCGACCTTCTCCATTTGGCATGCAACTTGTTGTGTTTCTTTATAGCGAAACTTACTTTTTTATTAAACCAAGGGTAGGATGTATTAATAAAGTTTGCAGTACGGATGGGGACATGGCGATAAAAAAGGGTAGTTAAATTATTATTAAGGCATTCGAGCCTCTTGTCTACCGTTTCATAACACCAACATTCATTCCAATGAATAGAAGAACAATCAGAGAACAATGCACTATTATCTAACGAACGAAAATCACGATACGAGAAAGCAACACAAATTGCAGAACGTTCAAACACTACATCAACAGTACAGAAAATTTAATCATGGTCAGATATAAAAAATAGTTGGTAAAATTTAAGAATGTAGGTCAGGTCAAAGATAATAAAATAATCTAAAAGGCTAGGCCTAGAGTTGTTTGCATATCTAGTAGGCGCTAATTCCTTAACAACGAATAGCCCAGCTGCTGAGATTTGATCACGCAGTTTGATACTACTAGAGTCATTGACAAGTAAATTAACATTAAAATCACTACAGATAACATAACATTCATAATCTATTAAAAATACAGACAATTCAGAGAAGAAACAATCTAACATGAAACATTTGTGTGGATTATACATACAAGAAATCAAAACTTTGGTTACACCGTCGGAAACCTCTGAAATTATAAATTCTGTATCAGAACCTGCAGACTTTGTAAGAAGCTTGATTTTAAGAGATTTCTTGCAGTATATGGCCACACCGCCCCCTTTTTTGTGCTTACGATCGTTCCGAATCACATTATAATTGTTGATGCAGCAATGAAGGTCAGAAATAAGATCACTAAACCATGTCTCAGAAACACAGATAATGTCTACTAAAGACTGCTCAAATATGTATCTAACATAGTCCATTTTATCAGAACTCAGGCTCCGTGCATTAAAATGAACTATGTTAAGACCAGTCGACTGTTTACACAAAATATCTAACATAAGCTTATGGTTTCCATCAGCGCCAGATGCTTGTTTAACAGTCATGTTAAATTAATTACTTTGCACTGAACTGAATAAGAAACAACTATGTAAACACAAAAAAACAAAAGAACAAATATATACATATGTGTGCATATAACTACAAATCATCAGGGCAGGAAAAGCAAATAGAAGTGAAAGAATTGAAAGTGAAAGGAACAAGAAGGGAGAAAAGAGAAACTTGGTAAAACTTAAAACTAACATTACATACAAACAATTTATTGCAGGGCATAATTGATTTGACAAACAAAACATGAAACTGACTGCTTTAAGTTGTGCCGACAATTTCATCAATACCTTTCTTGTCGTACACTCGAATCGCCGCATCGCCATCCCTTTTTCGTACAAGCACCTGGCCGCGTATTGAAAAAGCAGCTGAGAGATGTTTTTGACGTCTGAGTTGGGCGGCATAGTGCATAATCTCACGGTTCGCTCTCGAAAGGCTTTCATGTATGTGGATGCTTGATGTACCTTCCACAGCAATGTCATTTAATGTAAGAGCTCTTTTGTTTGCTTTGCAGTAACCAGCTACTGATTTGAAGAGTCTAGTGCGCACATAAGAGGACTACAGCTTAACATCAATAGGTGAAGATGCGTTGTCGCTGATTTGTTTCGTAGCCGGCGCTCGAAATATTTCTCTTACTGCTGGTATCTCATGTTGTACTGCGCTGCAGATGTTAGAGAAAATCTCCACACAACTCTTATTCACAGCGTTAGGTATGCCGTTGATGACCAAGTCAATAGCAACGGTCTCGTTTTCATACCGAGCCGATTCTCTTTTCAGCGCTAGCACTTCAGCTTTGAGAGAAGCAATCGCCCCACACGTCGATTCCACAGCAGTCAGCCTCACATCCAAGAACTTTACCGTAGTCTTAATGCTCTGCATCTCCGCTGAAATCTCATTAAATCTCTGCATCAGTCTCTCTTCAGTGCTCTTTATACTCCCACTCAGCTGTTATATCATGCCCTGCTTTTGTTTTTCCATTTTCGCCTCCAGCTGTTGTAGCCAATGTGCAGTTTGCAAACTCTCACCATCTCGGCATTTACTTCTTGTTACTTTCTTTTCGACCGACATAATGCAAATAGAATTATTTAAATTTCGAATTATTTCAATTTCAGCGCGAAAAACAACGTTTGCTTAAATGCAGAAAATCAGCGGCAGTTTAACACACAGGCCTTAGCTTGACAAGTATTAATTAAAGAAAAGTTGACAAAACCGGCAGTACAATGTTTACACGTCTACTCAGTCATAGCGCTCGCAACGTATTGTATTGATAAAATAAATGAAATCTATATCTACATCTATAATATAATGAAATTGTAACAGGTCGATGGTTGTACCTTATAGATATTAAAGAAAAATTAATATGGTGGGTTTTTATTAAAGCTACAGAAGCCAAGTAAAAAATTTTTAGAATTTTTGAATCTCTGTCTGTCTGTATATTTGTACGCGCATCAGTCGAAAACATGGAATTGAATGCAGTTTTCACCGATGTATCGCTAGAGATCTAGCTTCCAATATAGAAGAAAAATTAGAGAGTTTCCACCTGTGTTTAAAATTTCAGTTTAGGTCAATTGATACGGTAAAGTGAATACTGCAATATGGCTGTCAATAGAAAGAAATTTACAAAGGCTTACAGCTTAAAATATTTCTGTGGATGGTTGCCACCTATTTGAAAACTTTAAATAAATTTAATTGATAGCATAAATTAAATATTGAATTATTGGCATCAAACTAAAGAAGCTAGGAAATTTTAATGCTGAAAATATTTTTAGAGGATTTGCCAACTAATTGAAAAATTGTATTCATTAAAATTTTTAAAATAAATGAAATATTTCAATACGAATATTAAACTAAAGAGGATTAGGAAGCTTACTTTTGAAAATATTCTTCAAGCGGGTTGCCACTTATTTGAAAACGTTAATTCAGTTAAGTTTATAATATAAACTAGGTGTTGCCATATGGGTATCAAACGAGAGTATTTGAGAATAATAAAATTGCAACAGGCCGATATCTGGACATAATAGATGTTAAAGAAAAATTAAATTTATTAGATCAACAGAAGCCAAATATAAATTTTGGTATGTTTGTCTGTATGTTTGTAAGCGTATCACGCAAAAGCTAATGTATGGAATTAAATGCAGTTTTCACCGATGTACATATTGAAAATATAGAATCCATTTTTTTTGTTTTAGTTTATAGTCGATCATTATTCCTAGGTATTTGAACGTATTAACTTTTTCCAGTGCGTCGTTGTTTATATTTAGAGTTAGCAACGGACCGTTCTCAAAATTTCGCCTTGATATAACCACAAACTTAATTTTTTTTTTATTTCTGTGTGGAAGATTTTTCGATACAAAAATTAAAACTTTTCGTTGTTGCTGCCAAAAAATTAAGAAATCTGAGACGTCACGTTTTACAATTTCATACAGTCCTCTTTAGAATGTATTTCACTAAACTACTAAATGGCTGCATCGACTTGGTTCCAGCGTTGCCGTTTTGGTCCAATTCGACCAAAATTGGTAACTTCATTTTCCTTTGGTAGTTTGATTGGTTTGATGAAGCTTTTTGTAGGCAAAAATGTTTTGGAAATACAACCAACTTGAGCACTAATATTTGTTCGCTTCACAGCCAGCAAAAAAAAAACCGGAAATGGATCCGTAAAGGAAAACAAGTGGAGGAAAATATGTAGCAGAAACATATGTTTTGAAACGGATGCGTTTTTGTCTGTATTTCTGAAAGTTTTCTGGTTGAATTTTTTGTTCAATACGCTTTCCTTCTGCACTTGCCAGATGCTTTTTCATAGTTCGGAAAAAGATAAATTAAGTACCTGACGGCATCGAACACGGCACCTTCAGAAAGCTAACAAATACTAGCACACTATTCTGCACTGCTACTTGAAAAACTTAAATACAGTTTTGCTTTCAAATACGTCATCATATTCGAACGTTTTACTGATACGAAAATGAACGAAAACTGTAGTCGTTGCTGGTCGTTTCTGGATACGAAAACCGCATTGCCTTTTGACCGATTTTGCATACGTGAATTAACGAAAATTGTAGTCGTTTCCTGTTCGTTCCCGGATACGAAAATTGTACGTGATTGCACTGCACTCAGTAGAATTTACGTTTCTCTGCTTGCTGGGTTATTTGCGTTTCCACGTTCAAAAATTGCTTTCAGTTTGGTGTAGGGACGTTCCGATACCATCAAAGTATCGATACCTACTCAAATAGCTATTTCGATACTACTTATATGAGTCAAGCGAATGTATCGATACCTACTTATATCGATAATTTTTCATTCTTTTAAATTCAACAAAGCGAAAGTAATTTTCAGGCGTTTTCTGTGACATAAAGCTTTGCGGCACCTGAGTGGAAGATCGACCTATCTCGGAAGAAAGTTCGAAAACGACCTATCTCAGAAAACTTTTCAAAAGCGCCCTATTTCAGAATTTGATTGGAAAACGCCCTATCTCCGAAAACTTTTCAAGAACACCCTATTTCAGAATTCGGTTCGAAAAGGCTCTATCTCAAATATTTTCAATATATTTGCAGTTGAGGTATCGATATGTATATTTCTTCTTTAGTAGCACTAAAAGTAATACGATTACTTAGACAAAAAATTCAACCTTTGAAAGGATCCCACAAAACTTTACGGCTAAAAAGATTGCTTACACTTTGTTGTGGTATCACTAACTTTGTAAAAATATATCCAAATTTTAGAATTTGGCGGTGTAATTGCTTAAAACATTTTTTTTTTTTTTATGAAAACGAAGCCACTATTTTCTATAGAAAAAATATTATCGACAGGATATGGCACTTTCTCAAATCGATTCGATACAAGTACTTTTCTTTCGATACCAACTAGGTATCGAAACAACGATTCGAGTAAAAAAGTAGTTGGTATCGAAACAAAAGTATCGAGTACATACTCGTATTTACTTCTATCGGAACATCCCTAGTTTGGTGACACGTAAGAGTTGTCCAAGTATGAGTTTACTCACTTCCCAAAGACATGACCGATCAGGTGTTGAAATTTAACGAAAAATTGCCTATCTTGAGAGAAAGATTTTAATTTTTACTGCTAATTTGCGTAGCTAAAAACCCTTAAATTCAAGAAATTTCGTTTTAATGATGGAAAGATGTTTGAAAACTGATTTGGTAGGCATTTTGGTACATAAACATTTGCTCAAGTAGCAACACTGCTTGGTTCATATTTGGCATCACGTTGAAAATAAATATTCTGACCAAAAATTTACTCGGTATGTAGCTCGGGATATTCCTAAAGTCCTTATACAGACTAAAACGTAAAAAAACAATATATCTCTAAAACCGATCACGCTGGGGAGCTGAGACTTAGCACTGATGCATATATTGCAAATGCATTGGGAAAGGGGGCGTGGCCCCTTCCTTCCATACAAACTGAACTTCTCATATAGCTTATCTCTGGAACTGCTCACGCTAACGTTCTGAAATTCTACACAGCTACATATGTTATCAATACCGTAGTTATGGCGAAAAGTGGTAATTATTGGAAAGGCTGGATCGATATACATTTACGTAAACGCGCAAGTATCATTCGATTGAGAACCATTTTCAACTAGATTTCTAAATCCCATAAAACTATTGTAACTTTGTCTTTAATTTTCAGTAAGGTAAAATTTTTGTGAAAATTTTGAAGAATTTTTTTAAATTTTTCACAAAGAATGGAGCTTTGCTTTTACGAGTTTCGCTATAAACTGTCCTATCTACATACCTATTTGCATAAAATGATAGCCGTTTTCGCTGTTCGGAATAAACTCAAAAAACACTGAATAGAGTTCCGTCAGATTGTCGGAGGTTATCTTACATACATATGTGGTCCAACTACATGCTACTAGAAAACTCGCTAGGTGGTGCTGGAGTAGAATTATTTATAAAAATCGTATTTATTAACCGATTTCGTTCAAATTTAAAATGTGAGCTATGTACCTGTATGATGGAAAATTCTTTTGATAAAAATTTACCCGATTAGTGCTGCTGGAGTTAAGGTTGAAATTCATAACACGTATTAATTTTATGGTAAGCAATGGTTTTGCAGAAAATGAGCCCAATGGATGGCGCTGCAGCCGAAATGTATAGAAACCTCGTGTGGTTGATCTGCTGAGAACGCACTTCTGTGCTCTTGAGTTTCCCTATAAGAATTTTTATTGGCTACGCATCGCACCAATGTTGAAGTTGCAAGATCATAGAAGAATATTACGCACGCTTGGCAGAGATCTCACAGGTGGAAATAAGACCAACGGTAAAGCTCATGACACCGAGAGGGATTGGTATTTCATATGGTATCACAGCGTTACTATTATTGGCCTATTTGTGAGGAGGATACTGCGCCTTAGTGGTTTCAACTTAAACCAAAAATTTTGACTTTACAGACTAATTTTGTTTTTAAACGCTATTTTGCATTGGCCAAAGCAACAGCTCTTATTTGGCGCCGCGAAGTAAGCGGGCATTGGCTAGTCAAGAATAAAAAATAAAAAATCTTAAATTTCATGCTGCGTCTGATGGGGATTGAACTCGGACAGCCTTGGTAGCAACCAATTCTATCAGCATCTTTGCACACTCAGCTACAGCCACGCATGTAAATGTGCTTGTTTGTTGTGTGTTGAGTTTGAATCAACACCACATTTCGCTGTGGGCAAACATTTTCTATTTCGGTTTAGATTTTAAACCAAATTTTCTATATATGAAACCTAGAAACAAGAATTAAAACATTTTGGTTTGATTTTTAAACCACGAACTTTTTGGACTAAAATTTAAACCACAATATATTAAAAATTACTTAAAACTATTGACTGGTTTAAAAAGTAGACTATAAAAGATTAAAAAAGGCAGTAGTCCCAGCGCGGTTTAAAAAATAAACCCAAATTTTTGACCGTGTAGGCACCGAAACTACCATGTTTTCTTGCAGTTTTCTAAGTTCATACGAAGAGGAGACTTTTGGAAGGGTATAAATAAGTATTATAGCGACTTTTGCAAGAGTAGTTAACATTTCATGCTATTTTTTTCAGAATATAGAAAAATCTTTCACTCTGCTGTTAGTGTACATGAAACCCACCAAAAACTAAAAATTGAAAAAAAATTTACATAGCGCACTTTGCAAGTGGACTACTCAATTGTTGAATATGCTATCTTATTTGTCCCTTCTTTTTATACAATTAAGGAGCGGCTGAATGGTTTAACGATGTTAGCGGTACATAATGATGTACCGATTACAACACAAGAAGTAATTGAAAAAATATGTGTTAAGCAACGAAGATTAAAAATCGCTTTATAGTAATAAGATTTTGTAGACTTGTACATAAATAAAAGTAAATAGATACACGTAAATATATAAATACGCAGATATATTCAATGTGTAAAAACTGAAGTGTATACTAACGAAACTTCTACAAAACAAAACTGGACTACACACTAATTAATTAAAATGGTGTAGTAATTTAAGGTGACAGGTAATAAGGTGAATGGAAATAAGGTCAATTGACTTTATTTCCCACCCTGGTACGAAATAAAGTCAATTGACATTATTACCTTTTCAAAAGCGAAATAAAGTCAATAAAAATTTGGAAATAAAGTCATTGACGCTATTTCCTCATTCTCAATATGTAAACCTTGTGCATAATAACTTTACCTTTTTTCATTGTATACAAGCAATATTTATAAAACTTACAATAAATAATTCAAAATCGCCCTATTTTCTTTTGGTTATTCACAAACATACATATCTGTATTCGTTTGGAAAAGTAGCTTATGTCGAAATGCTGGCTTTAGTATAATACAGCATTCTCTTTATTCTTTAAACGACAAGGATTTTTGGATGAGACTTAACACTTAACTATTTTTTGCACCTTTATTTGCCAAAAGTTTTTCAACGGCTCAGTGCCGGTGAGTCATTCGCAATCGTATGCTGAGAATGCCGATTTATACTAAAGCCAGCCTTTCGACATAAGCTACTTTTCCATATGAACACAGATATGTTTGTGATCAGCTGATTTTCTTACTTGCAAGTTTTCGCAGCAAACAATTTTTCCAGAAAAAATTTGCAGAACTCGATGTCATTTTGGGCTCTCAATTCCCCTATTTTGCAAGGGTAGGAGAACGCCGAAACTGTGGTAGTTTTTGACAATTTTAGATAATTTTGAATACGAGAATCTTGTTATTTCTATAAAAGTAAATATTTTGGAAACTGTTATATAGATAATTTTTGAAATTTAAAAACATTTAACTGTGTGTATGGTTTTTCAAATGTTGGTAACTTTTCGGTTTATTTAGTGCATTATTTTTGGTCATTTGGTACAAAATTAAAAGACTAATTTATCATCCCTGATCCACTTGTGCATTCCCGTACACCTACACACATACACACCGTAATCAAAACAAACTCTCGGTTTTTTCGTCCTTCTTCACTCACCACTGCGGTGACAAAGCTTAGCTTAGCCATATCTTCGGCTTCATATGTAAATATTTGCACATACATACATACAAACCCTATACTAATTAAATCTACTTTTAATTTATATACGTGTGACCTTCCACAGCATTCAAAATGCCTCTTGGACACAGTCCACCAAACGTTTCTGAAAAGGAGACAAAGTCAAAAGGTGCTGCACAAGAAGTCACCGCCGGTAAAAGGGAACCCTCACCGCGCCCGAAATCTAAAACTTTTGACCCATCCGCTCAAAAGTTTATAGCGGAAAGTGACAGTATCATGAGATATTGTGCAAAATTCAGTGATACACCAATCCAAGACCACACTGAATCATATCTTATGATAAAAGACAAATCACTAGATGATTGTTGGGCACGGCTTCAGTCCGCCTATGATTTGGTTTTTTTAAAGCCAGATGACAGCCTACCCGAAAACTTTAAGAATTCGGTAGAAGGCAAGTACTTCACTTGCCTTGAATTATATGAGGTGACCAAAGCTAAAATTGTCGATCAACTGTCGTTGATAAGAGCAATCGCCGCACCGAGTCCACCGCCCCGCGTGAAACACACCTCGGCAGGGGCAAACGTTTTTCTACAAGTCCCACCTTGTGACACGGAGACATTTTACGGCGGTTACGAAAGATGGCCCGCTTTTCGAGACATGTTCACAGCGGTATACATCAACCACCCGAAGCTCTCCCGTGATCAAAAATTTTATCACCTCCGATACGAAACCCAAGGAAAAGCCGGCTCCATCGTAAAGCAATACCCGCTCAGCGATGATAACTTCGAGCTGGCCTGGGAAGACTCACGGTCACGATACGAAAACAAACGTATCCTGGTTTATAACCAAATCAAAATTTTGATGACTTTGCCGACTATTCAATCCGGCGGGCAACTTCCAAGGCTGCAGACATCAATCAACAACTGTCTGTCAGTTCTTAATTCCCAAGACGTCCAGACAGACAGTTGGGATCCTATATTGGTTTACAAATATACTAATCCAAATTACCCGAAACCACTCTGTCACTTTGGGAACGATCTCTCTCTTCTCAAAGAGATTTACCCTCATGGTCACAAATGGACGATTTCCTTACTTCAAGATGCGAAGTAGTCGAAAGACTTAACCGGCTTCATCCAAGCCAAAATAAACAAGTAAGAAAGTCTAAGTTTGGGCGGAGCCGAACATTAAATACCCGGCGTACGTATTAAATATATGTTTTCCACCTTTCCGAAAGCTACCGCTACATAAAAAGCCGGGGTGTATAAATTTTAAGTAAATTCGCGTCCTTAGATTTCGAAATTTTGAAGTTTCAAGCAGTTCTGAAATTTACCGTTATATGAAAAGCGGCCTCAATTTTAGTCAACTTTCAATAATTTTCAACGTTTTGCTTTTATGTGGCAAGCACAACAACCATACCGAGTTTGGTACAAATTGGTAGAACGGTTACCGAGATACATATATGTGATCATAAGTGGGCGGTGCCACGCCCATTTTCCAAGATTTTATCACAAACGTATTTCTTGGTTAAGAGTTGTTGCAAGCATATATTTTGAATAAATTAGCTTTAATATTTACTGATTTATCGAAGATTTTGTATTTCTCTAAATTACCGTTATATGGGATGTGGGCGTGGTTATTGTCCGACTTTAAAAATTTTCGGCCATTTGGTATGTTGTGCGAAGGCCAACAACTGTGCCAAGTTTGGAAGAAATTGGTGCAGCGATTACCAAGATATACACATGTAAACATAAGTGGGCGTGGCTACGCCCGTTTTCCGAAAATTTATAATATTCTTATTTTTCGTCTAAAACTTATTGTAAAAATCAATTTTGAGTGAATAATCTCCAGTAGTTACTAAAATATTGCAGTTTTCGTATTTCTGAAAATTACCGTTATATGGGAAGTGGGCGTGGTTATTTTCCGATTTTAAAAATTTTCGGCCCTTTGGTATTTTGTGCGAAGGCCAACAACTGTGCCAAGCTTGGAAGAAATCGGTGCAGCGGTTACTAAGATATAAACATGTAACCATAAGTGGGCGTGGCTACGCCCATTTTCCCAAAATGTATAATATTCTTATTTTTCGTCTTAAACTTATTGTAAACATCAATTTTGAGTGAATAATCTCCATTAGTTACTAAAATATCGCAGTTTTCGTATTTCTGAAAACTACCGTTATATGGGAAGTGGACGTGGTTACAGTCCGAATTCGCTCATTTTCAATACCAACCTACCTTGGATAAATGGAAACCTACATACAAAATTTCGTTGAGATATCTCAATTTTTGCTCGAGTTATCGTGTACACGGACGGACGGACAGACAGACATGGCTTAATCGATTTCTCTTTACATTCTGATCATTTATGTATATGTAGCGGCTAGGTTATTACGAATTAAAACACTGGATAACCGACTACGTTAAATGTTTATTATTTATTAATATATCAAAATATCACAAATTATTAACTTCAATTAACTTTAAGTATATTGATTGCAAACTACGGCGCGTGTTTCTCGGTGAGCTGCTGATACAAAAAAGGGTAGAATATAAGTATAATAGAAAATATGAAAAGAATGACCTAACGGGCTATTTGTGTTTACTTTGCAGAAGAGTGAATGCCAAAATATGAGAATTAACAAATTAGAGAAATCTTTTACAATATGTGGTGTATGCGGTATTCACTACACTACTCCCCTCCTTTGAAAAAGTTTAAATTGTAATATTAATAGATATTTGGTTTAAAGCTTTAAGTTAGAATGTAAATTTTACACTTTAAATCTAACTGCAGCAGCTTGACACGATGTCATGGTAATCTCATCGGGATTATTCTGTTCGTTGGAAAAATCGTCAGCGACGTATACTGGCTTCAACCTGTCTACGGAAATTGCAGTTTGCTTGCCTCTGTAGTCCACGATGAAATACTTCTCATGGCGTGTGATGACCTTATAGGGGCCCTCTTATGGCATAGAAAATGTAATTTCGATATGGTCGTTTCTTACCAACACATGCGAGCAAGTGTTCAGATCCTTGAAACAGAAAACTGATTTCTTGCCATGCCGCGACATTTCAGCAGGTGCCAAATTTTTAAAGTGGCTTTTTTTTTTGCTAATAGTTCGCTAGCTGTAATTTGTTTGTTCGAAGGCGCTAAGAACTCACCCGGCAAGCGTATTTATTCGCCGTAGACGAGTTCAGCGGGAGTGGCTGCAATGTCCTCCTTCCACGCAGCACGTAGCCCAAGCAATACAACTGGCAATGCATCGACCCATGTTTCGCGATGACACAAGAGCGCGGATTTTAGTTGACGATGAAGCCGCTCGACCAACCCGTTTGACTGCGGGTTATATGGTGAGGTCCTCAGGTGTTTGACGCCGAGAATCTGTGACAGTGAGTTAAACAGTTTCGATTCGAACTGTCGTCCCTGGTCGGACGTGATTCGTTTAGGCACACCATACCTCGCGATCCAGTTTGCTATTAAAGCACGGGCCACAGCGTCAGCTGTGATGTTTTCTAAAGGGATCGCCTCAGGAAAACGTGTGAAGCGATCAATTATAGTAAAACATTGATTAAAGCCTCTGGACGAAGGTAGAGAAACTAAATCAATGTGTATGTGCTCAAAGCGCTGTGACGGTGGCTGAAAATTTGCCACTGGTGTTGATACATGGCGCTGAATTTTGTTAAGCTGGCACTCGACTCATAACTTTGCCCACACTGTACAGTCTTTGTTGATCGACGGCCATACATAGCGTTGACTCACCAGTTTTTGCGACGCTTTGATTCCAGGATGTTCCAGAGAGTGAAGGGAATCGAAGATTCGTTTCCGCAACGAGACTGGAACATATGGTCGTATACTGCCTGCTGATGTGTCGCAGTAAAGCGACGGCTCATTAACGTCGGCCTGTATTCTCTGAAGTTTTAAAACTGTGGACGCGTTACTAATAAGGTGTTTCAGCTCTGCGTCGTTACGTTGAGCTGTAGCGAGCTCTCGAACTGGAACTGTAGCAGAAATTACCTCAACGCGAGAGAGCGTATCGGCAACGACGTTATGGTGTCCAGAAATATGCGTTATGTCAGAGGTAAACTCTCCTATATAATCCAGCCGGCGAAACTGCCAAGGTGAAGCTCCCTCAGTACGTTGCTGAAATGCGTTCTGTAATGGCTTATGATAAGTGTACACGATCACGTGCCGACCTTCGAAGATGTGGCGAAAATACTTAACGGCTTCGTATATAGCGTGAAGCTTACGATCGTAAGTCGACAGTTTCTGCACGGAACGCGGTAGTTTCTTGCTGAAGAACGCAAGTGGCTGCCACTTGTTTTTTACACTCTGCTGAAGTACTGCGCCGATGCCGTAATCCGATGCGTCACTAAAAATCGCCCATTGTGCGTTAGTATCTGGATGGACTAAGAGTGTGCTCTGAGTCAGTGCTTGTTTCGCGTTGTCGAATGCAGCTTTCAGCTCGTTCGTCCATATAACCTTTTGGGAGTTTTTAATGTTCGCGCCCTCGAGTAATGCATTAACCGGCGCCAGGATTTCAGCAGAATTTTTGATGAACTTCCTATAAAAGTTAATTGTACCCAGAAACCTTCGCAAATGTTTAATTGTGGTGGGTAATTCCATGCTGAGTATAGCATTGACCTTTTCAGTTAATGGAATGATACCTTCATTATTAACCGTGTGCACCAAAAATTGCACCTCGGTCTGACCCAGGCGTGACTTGGATTCGTTTATTACCAAACCATAATCCTGGAGGCGTTGAAACAGAAGTTCCAGGTGTTTCATATGTTCGTTTTCATCGGATGATACGACTAAAATGTCGTCGATGTAGACGAATATAAACGGCAGATCGCGAGTTACTTCATCCATAAATCTTTGAAACGTCTGAGCGGCGTTTCGTAGCCCAAAAGTCATTTTTGGAAACTCAAAAAGCCCGAAAGGCGTAATTATCGCCGCTTTACAGACGTCTTCATGTGCAACCGGAATCTGGTTAAACGCACGTACCAGATCTATAGTCGAGAAAACTCGTTTCCCATGGAGAGTCGCAGTGAAATCTTCTAAGCATCGAACCGGGTATTTATCTGGTACAGTGCGCGCGTTTAAACTTCTGTAGTCGCCGCATGGTCGCCATCCTCCAGAACTTTTTGGGGTAAGGTGCAGCGGCGATGACCAAGGACTGTTCGAGGGTTGAGCGATGCCGAGTTTAATCATCTTGTCGAACTCTTCCCGTGCAGACTTCAGCTTATCCGGTGGCAATCTGCGAGCCTTATTTGTCACAGGGGGCCCGTCAGAAGTGCGAATGTGGTGAAGTGTAGCATGTTTCTTGACCTTAGCTACTACTGCAGGATTTGTAATTTCGGGGTACTTCCGGAGTAAAGCATGATAAACAGTATCACCTTTAATAGCTTTGACCGATATCGCGTTCGTTGATCGAGCTAGAAATCCAGCTGACGTTAAACCGGTGTGTCCGTCGCGCAGGCATTTTCTTTTTAAGTCGACTAATAAGTCAAAGTGACTCAAAAAGTCGGCTCCAACAATCGGTTTGGTAACATCAGCGACGATAAATTGCCACACAAACTCACGGCGGAGACATAAATTGACTTACATCAACGATGTACCGAATGTTTGGATTTTAGAACCGATAGCTGCTTGAAGCTGAAAGTTTGCTGGAGACGATTTATTTCTATAGGCGGTGAGAATTGGATAGAGAATCACTATCCGCCATTAATGATTCTCCGCGGAGTTTCCCGGATATTTTCATCCTTCTTTGCAACGCTTCGCATTTTTACCAAACTTTGCATGGTAGTACAATATCCATTCGAATTCGAGCTTCGGGACTTAGAATGACTACGTGACCTAAGCCTCGCGTGCTGTCGTGTCTTATTTCTGGATTCGCGTTTATTAATAACGGTTGTCAAAGCCGCTACTTGCTTTGTTAAATCCGAGATTTGCTTTGTTAAGTCTGAGTGCACGGGACTGGCTGCCAATGATGAGATTTGCCTATTTTGCAAAATCTCATGAAGCTTATCAGCACTAACACCTAAATTTTCTAAAGTTGCATTCGTTTGCAACGCTAACATTGCGCGCGTGTCTTTGGGTAGAGCAGAAAGCCATTTTGCTTTCAGCACGTCCTCGTCGACACCTGGTACCAAAGACTTCAAATGGCGTAAAAATTGGGATGGCGTGCGGTCGCCAATCTCCTCTCCATCTAGAAGTTGCTGTAATTTGGCTTCTTTCGATTTGGAAAAACGTGCAATTAATGCGTTTTTCAGCGTAAAGAAAGGTGAAGAAGTTGGCGGATTAACGATTATGTCTTCTACCTCAGCAGCATACCGTGCGTCAAGAACGGAAATCGCGTGATAAAATTTGTCCAAGTCTTTCACAACGCCCAATATTTTAAACTGCGCTTCAATTTGAGCAATCCACAGCGAAGGTTTATCCGGAGTAAATGGTATTGGCCGGATAACGTTAGATATCGGCTGAAGTGGTTTGATATCACCTGCCTGGTCCTCTGACGGTGGATCTCTTGCGTTGGTCATTTCGCGGACTTAAACTTAAAGATTATTTTCGCGCGTGAATACGCAATTTTATCAGAGTTTTCTTGCACGAGTCGGCAATGTGCTTACCGCATGTTCAGGCGATTTATTATGAAAACATTTCATTAATCGTAATTTATTTTCGCGATCTGGGTCACCAATGTAGCGGCTAGGGTATTACGAATTAAAACACTGGATAACCGACTACGTTAAATGTTTATTATTTATTAATATATCAAAATATCACAAATTATTAACTTCAATTAACTTTAAGTATATTGATTGCAAACTACGGCGCGTGTTTCTCGGTGAGCTGCTGATACAAAAAAGGGTAGAATATAAGTATAATAGAAAATATGAAAAGAATGACCTAACGGGCTATTTGTGTTTACTTTGCAGAAGAGTGAATGTCAAAATATGAGAATTAACAAATTAGAGAAATCTTTTATAATATGTGGTGGATGCGGTATTCACTACATATACATTTGTCTATATCTATCTCGATTTGTTTTGGCTATTACAAACAACCGTTATGTGAACAAAATTAATATACCCTTGTGCACAAGTGCGCTCGTGTATAACAAAAACCAGTCGCTCATCAAAATGCTGCGCAAAACAGGTCCTTTAACAGGACGCAAACCTTTGTGGCAGAACCTAAGATGGAAACAACTTGCTCTTACTGCAAGTCCCCTCATCCCAAACCAAGCTGCAACAATGCGCTGTGCACAAACTGACTTGGTACTACCAATAGCACTAATGAGTGTCCGAGCAAGTGGTCATGTACACATTGTTAACAACGGCATCACTCCCTGCTGCACATGAATCCGAAACCACAATCTCGACACTCCAGTGCGCGAGCGAATGAAACCGCCGCACAACACACTACTGCCCAGTCGACACCTCCCGCTCGACAAGCGCAGTCAAGCTACAATTCCAGCGAGCAACCGTGCTGTTCCAAACAAGCACAAATACAATCATTGCACACCGACTGTGATAGCAAAATTCTTCTTCCAACTGCCATGGTCGCGGTTGGACACGAAGGGGAATTGTTTCAACTTAGAGCCTTGATTGATCAAAACTCACAGAGAACTTTCATTTCCTCGAAAGTTCAGAAGCGGTTGAAACTACCATTCGAACATTCCAAGTTCGAAATTTCCGGCATGGGTGGACACGTAGTACATAGCTCCTCAAAGCTTTGTCCACTCACATTGGTTGCACCCAAAACCATGCAACGGATAAACACACAGGCTATCGTGTTACCTCAGCTCACGAGGCACATGCCTACATTCACCATTAGCCGTGAAAACTCGCAGCGATTCAAGATCCTTGAACTTACTGACCCAAGTTGCCACATACCAGCCCAAACTGATATGGTAATCGGCAGCGATAAACTTCCACAAATCCTGTTGGAAAGTATACAAAAGATTTGCGACACTATACTTGCGCAAAGGACAATATTTGGCTGGATTCTCAGTGGTCCAATAACCGAAAATGTAGTATCATTCTCGACACAAGTAGAAGAGTGCTCGAATACAACCAGTGTTTCCAGGTCTTCGGCATGAGAAAATGTCCCTCTTGGTGTGAAAAAACGTCATACCCTACCCAAAAACGTCTTATTCAAATGAATGTATATACAAAGGTACATATGTACGTAAGGTATATTAAAATGTCATTTTGAAAGAGCACATTTAAAATTCATTGTAAACTGGTTTGAGATCGTTAATATAAAAATCATTTTATACACTGAGAAAAAGGATTAGTTTCGACAACTAAAGATATTTAGTTCCCGAATTTTGACAATATGACCAAGGATTGGGAACTGGTACCATGGGTTGGTAATTATAACTAAATATATTAAAGCTTCTATTATACATCTAGGTTCTACCAAATCGTCAATTTAGTTGAAGGGTTTGGTAAATACTAATAAATATTTTTTTGAAGCATATTTCTACAAATTCCATTCAACTTAACGTATGGTTCATAAAAGGATGTCATTAAGCTCTGCTAATACAGACAAGCTTTCTTTCAACACATGGTTTAGTCATAGTTATCAAATCTTAGTTGGGGAAACCACGATTTGGTTTGAGAGCGGAACATATTCATGCTTGTGAGCCACCCCTAAATAATGCTCGGCGCTTTCTGAGCGTTTGTGTGTTTCGCATACGAAGAGTGCAAGCTGAGCAATGCACACAGTCCCACTTACTGAATCGTTTGAATGCGCTAGTATGCCGACCATTGCATAAAAACGATTCAATGAATGAGACTGTGTGCATGGAAATCACTGCTCCGCTACCGCTCTTCGTATATGGGTGAAACACGCGTGTGGTCACAGAGCGCTCAGTAAGCTATGGCATGTCGATCACTGCGCTAGGTAGAGAAAGAAAAGTGTATGCTATGACATGCCCAGGCTTGTTTGTCTCAGTTTCAGTTTTGCCATCGCCGCGAGTTGTTTCGGTGTGCGCATAGTTATTTAAAAATATAAAGTTTGATGCCAACCGGGGTTTCTCAGTGGATATATAATTCATGTGAATTATAATTTGAAAGTATCTATTTAGCCAAGGAAAAAGCAAAGCAGTATACTTAAACCAGCACTTCCAGCAGATATTGACCTGGGTTTTCGCACGGCTATTCCTGTTTCATCGTTTCCTTTTAGGAAATTCTTACCACCATATACATATGTATTATTTATACCATGATACAAAAAAGAAGGTAGTTCCATTTAATGACATTCGTTGTTGTTGTTAACCATTTGACTTTAAATAAAATTATGACAANGATACAAAAAAGAAGGTAGTTCCATTTAATGACATTCGTTGTTGTTGTTAACCATTTGACTTTTAATAAAATTATGACATTTCATCAAATTCATGCTACCTGATCACTAGAAAAAATATTTTTTTGAAAGCAGAAGATTTTATCTGTACATTCAAAGATGTGGAATATGATGGACTTTAAAATTATACCGCCTACATAATTTCGAAAATGGGGTTGATGACTAGGGTTCAGAACGCATGAGGAAAGTGATCAAAATTATACTTACATATCGTCGTTTATACTACGTTCAAATTGGCCCCGTTTAACTCGTTAAATGAAAAAGAGCTTTTTGGTAACACAATCGTCCACATTGAACATTTGGAGTTAACCTTGACGGTTGTTTGATTACCAATAACAATTCGAAACAAATATTCAAAATAAAGTCTTTGTGTTTCAATTTGTTTTGTGCGAATGTCTGCTTCTTGATATTAACGCATACGGATAACTTAGAGACTTCAAAATGTTTAGTTCGTATGCACTATTTATCTCTGCGTACGATGAGACCTCATGGGAAATAACTAATTACCGCCTGGGCCTCTTTTTAGACAGGCAGACATGCATACAATTATGATATTTTTTGATAATTTTTAATTTTTAATAATTTCCTGAATATAAATTTTTTGAACGTTGGCGTGTCAAATGAAAGCTTTGGGTCTTTCTGATTGGCCGGAGCAGAAAGCTTTCTGATACAACTCTGCGCTGAACTGGTTTTCAAACGAGTTAAAGATTTAACCGGTTAAATTTTCCAACAACAATTGCATGGGATTTAAATAGTTTATGAACTTCTTTTGTTCATTTAACTGGTTCAAGCCCATTTAACATGTTTAGCTCGTCAATTTGAACGTAGTATTAAAGTACAAAACCGCGTATCGTCGTTCTGCAAAACCGCGTAACTGACATTTTTTGCCAAAAATTGGATTTTCTCACACAAGCTCTTGGCTCGAGCCTTATCCATCCGTCCAGAAATATGCTAGCAAGAAATGCGATTGATTTATAAAAAAGATAATAATTTTGAAATATGAGTGTTTTTACTCTCTAGGAAATAATTTATGCAACTTCACATACGCAGTTTTGCATTTTGTTGATACGCGGTTTTGTACTTTATACGACGATATGTTAATTGTTTATTGGAGGGTGGTCTGTTTAAGCCGACTTCAGGTTTTTTGCATACATTAGAAACTTTAAGTTCAAAATTTGTGAAAGCTAATTTGTTGCAAAATCTGATGAGAAAATTAAAAGTAAATTTAAACCAAAATATAAAAAGGTTTTATTTGGGAAGAACATTCTTAAGAATTAGATTTTTAGATCGCATGATTGCATTCAAAATAAGAAAACGAAAAAATAACAACATAATGCGCGCGTGGTTTTTATTATAATATAAAAAGAACAATTACGATGAAGTCTTCTTTAATAGTCTATATTTTATATATTTTGAATAAAAAATAGTGCGAGCTACGTAAGTAAAAGAAGTACCAAGCACTGATAATGGTTTTTGATTTGAAATATTACAACATTGGTATAAATATGGGAAGGAAAATACTCAGATTTATTGTTTTAATATTATCAAAGTGGCAAGGCCGATGATAATACTCACAATTTATGAAACTTCAAAAAAATTTATTATGCGTCAAAAGTTGTTTATTGAAACTACCTTCTTTTTTGTATCATGATTTATACTAGTAACTATTTATGTAAATATGTATGTATTTTTTATGCTTAGGATATGCAAATAAAAGAAGAAAGTAAACACAACAACCATCGATTAAATTTTTATTTGTGTCAAACTGAAACTTTTTTTTCCAATAATAAAGGGTTAGCTGATTCACGTCTACAGCAAGTTCACAAAATTAATTGAAAACTTGTATCAACCAAAGCATTGTTTATATTTGCTCAACAATGATTTTATTCAACTAACAATATTGTCCACTCAAAGTAGTCGTTTTGTAAATATTAAAAAATATACGTTTGTCCCAACTAGAAATCTCAAGAAAATTGCAGACTTTCTTGAACTAGATATTTATTTCGCCATATCCAACTATGCCACTTGGTCACTATAACCAAATCTTGGTAATTATAGCTAAACCTATTTCTAAGTGTACATCCACTTGTGATCAGCTGATTAAGTCATCACAATTTTGATCGATTATGGCTATTTCTCTATTGTTTATTCAATGTTTATTATTTTTCCATAAAAGCCAAGCTCATTATATAACAAACAAAATATAAATCCACATTTCCAACTTTGTGCAAAAATTATAAAAAATCTGCAAAGCTTTCAGCTAGATTTTCAACTTTTTATTTCGATTTTTTTTTAGTATTCAGTTTGATAGCCCATTAAATTTCAGGTCAACAAAGTGCAATTTTAATAATGCTAAATAAACGCGTTGTTTTTTAATATATATTTTTTTTATTGTAGGCATTTGGTAAGGGGGTCGGTTGTCGAAAATGCTAAATTACGTTATGCTAAGAAAGAGCATAGCAATATTTCAGCCTTTTTTGCGTTCTTTACATTTTCAATGAAGTCGTAAAAAAGTCGCCTACTTTTTTCTGACTTTTCGATGCTTTTGCGAGCGTGCTTGTTGCAAGAGATCAGCTCTTCCTGATTTGGCTTTTAATGTGCAATTGCAAACATTACAATAAGCCTCGTAACCTCAAGTGTTTACACAACCAGCTTCTGAATACGGGATCCTTAGTCCAAGAATCCAAAAAAATGCGCGTACGCTTGGTATGCATCATTTTTAAGTCATCTCCGTCTAAAAAATAAATATCTTTTGAAGAAGCTGCTGGCAAACACAAAGTTTGTAACGATTTATTAAGAAAATAATTCAAAATCAGTTCTACTTACAAGATTTAGTAACAGAGAAAAATTACTGGGAAGTTAAAAAATATAATAACAAAAAACGTCCAAACGTCAATAGGATACAAAAAACGTCCAAATGACGTTAAAAATGTCAACCTGGCAACGCTGAATACAACTCTCAGCTCTCGGATTAGAAAGTTGTGGGAAGAGGAGGAGATTCCACAACCTCCAAAAATTTCCCCTGAAGATCAGGCATGTGAAAATATGTATGCAACAACCACGACTCGTGACCCAAACGGGCGATACATTGTGCGACTTCCATTCAAGGAAGAATTTCCAAAAAAAGCTGTCTCTGGGCTACTCTCGGTCTGCTGCACTACAGCAGTTTTTCAGTATGGAGCGAATGCTTCAGAAAAAAGGAGACTTATCCACAATGTACAATAATGTGTGGCAAGAATATCTCGACCTCGGTCATATGGAGCACACGAAGCCATGCGAGATAACTTCCAATGGCAAATACTTCTATTTCTACATGCCACATCATGCGGTCGTGAAACAAGATAAGGTAACCACCATAGTTCGTGTGGTATTCAACGCCTCAAAAACATCTGGTTCAGGAAAATCCCTGAATGACGTGTTACACACTGGTCCCACACTCCAGCCAGATCTCGTGCTGCTCATTCTGCAGTGGCGAATGCACAGATTCGTGTTCATTGCGATATTGAAAAAATGTATCGTCAAATACTCATCCACGAGGACGATAAAATTTTCAGTGAATCTTGTTTCGCACGTCGGCTGACTCTCCTGTCACCGATTATAATCTCAAAACCGTAACGTTCGGCGTTAATTGTGCACCATACCTCGCTATCCGTAGCCTGCATCAATTAGCAGATGATACGATAGCAAAATGTCCCTTGGCTGCCACAATACTTAAAACCGAAACGTATGTGGATGACATCCCATCCGGAAGTCATGATATTGACAACGCCACTGCATCACTTGTTGAAGTGATCAAAGCGCTGAGGTCAGCTGGTTTCATACTCACGAAACTAACGGCCAATCATCCGGGCATTTTAGAAAAATTTCCAAAGGAGGATCTTCTCGACTCCAACTTTTTGAAATTTGAGAGCGCTTCCACGACCAAAACTCTTAGTATACAATGAAACGCACTTACAGATAAATTTTCCTACTCCATTCTGCCTGCATCGACATCGAATGCCGTCACAAAGCGACAAATCTTATCCTCTGTCGCAAAACTTTTTGACCCGGCAGGATAGCTGTCGCCAGTGCTGATTCAAGCAAAGATTCTGCTTGAAGGGCTTTGGCTGGATGGCGTTGATTGGGACGAATGTGCCAAACCCATAGCCTTAGCAAAATGGCAACAGTTCGCAGAAAATCTACCAGCCATCTGCTACATCGAAATCCCTCGATGGGTTAATTTCACTCCAGGGCAAGATACCCAAATCCATAGGTTTTTGCGGTGCCTCGGAAAAAGCATATTGCGCTGCGATTTACATCCGCGTAGATGCTAGAAACCATAGATATTCCACTCTCTTGGTTGCAAAAAAGCAAAGTCGCAACATTGAAGACGGTAAGCTTGCCACGCATGGAGCTGTGTGTTGCAGTCTTACTCACAAAACTGGTCGCAACTGTTCGAAAACAGCTCAAATTGGAATAGTGCCACACATTCTTATGGTCAGATTCAGAGATTGTGCTAGCTTGGCTTGAAAAGCCACCATGTACATAGAAGACGTATGTATCCAATCGTACCTCCCAAATCCGGGAATATCTTCCAACCGGCACATGGCGCCATGTTGCCAGCCAAGATAATCCGGCCGACCTCGGCACCCGTGGTTGCAAACCACAGGACTTGGAAAATTCCCCACTCTGGTGGTACGGACCAAAATGGCTCCCTTGCCACATGGATGCATGGCCAAGGTCAAAGGCATGCAGTGCATCTCCACCAGAAAAGCGCAAGGTGGAGGTGTATCACGCGCTCGAAGAAGAGGTCGATTTTCTTGATCACTTCTCTTCTTTCTCTGGAGCACTCCGCGTGACTGCGTACATGTTCCGCTTCGTGAGTAATGCCCGCAACAAATCAAAGGGGTTAGCTACAATCTCCTATCCACATCTGACACATAACGAATTTCAATATGCAAAAATTCGCCAGCGCAATCACGCCATTTTCCGAGCGAAAAAAGCGCTTTGCAAGATAAAAAGCCACTTAACAAAAAAGTCCTCTTCTTGTTCTTAATCCTTCGTTGGACAAAGACGGACTTTTACGGGTTAGTGGCCGATTAGCACATTCCACATTGAGCTATAATGAAAGGCACCCAATAATTCCTCATACCGAATCGAGGATCTGCCAGCTATATTTACAGTTTTTACACTCGCTGCTGCTTCACGCAGAAACACGTTTAATGCTCCAAATGGTACTACGTACCAAAGCTAAAACCTCTAATTAAAAAATACTTTTTTCAGCGCTGCAGTTTCTCACTCACATTTTCCACAACGGGAGTAGATTTTGCTGGGCCATTCCAAATTATAGCATCGGTGCTAAGATCTACAACCCTTATCAAGGGATACGTTGCAGTTTTTGTCTGTTTTTCCACAAAGGCAGTGCATCTCGAGCTATGCTCGGATCTTACAACCGAGGCTTTTCGAGCAGCATTCGCCCGCTTCGTTGGCAGACGAGGTTTCCCCTCAAAAATGATGAGCGACAATGGAAAAACATTAATTGGCGCCCAGCGCGCAACAGAACGCGACTTCGTTAAATTTCTAAACGAATGTTTCGCAGACATTGTCAAAAAGTATGCCCCTCAAGGCTTGTGGGAATCTGCAGTGAAAAGCTTTAAAATCCATTTAAAGAAAACCGCTGCAACCCACAAGTTTACTTTCGAAGAATTCACGACGCTTCTGGTGCGAATTGAAGCAGTCCTCAACTCGAGGCCTCTATCCGCACTTTCTCAAGATCTAGCTGATATGACGGCACCTACTCCAGGTCACTTCCATCGAGGTGCACCGCTATTGGCCATTGCCGGGTCTAATGCGGAAGACCTCTCTCTACTAAACCGGTGGAAGAATGTCAAGGCACTTCACCACTAATTTAGTCGCCGCTGGAAAGAAGATTACCTCAAGGATCTTCAGAAGAGATACTAGTGGAAAACCCCACAACACGATCCTCAGCCAGGCGACCTAGTCGTGATCAAAGAAGATTCGCTCCCCCCACCGAGTGGCGATTGGGACAAATCGAAAACGTTCGCCACGGCCCTGATAACCACATACGTGTCGTAGAAATTCGTACACAAAATGGAGTTATCACGCGGCCACTTGTCAAATTGTGCTTCCTTCCAAAAGCACAATAAATAATTCTATACATACTTTCCTTCTGTATACTAAGGGTCTTAACTTCGCGTTTAAATATTGTACCCAAGTACTTCTCGTTTCTCTGCCTTTGCTTCTACTTCCAGATCGAAGACATCATGGCAGCACGGAAGGCATGCCCCTGGCTCCAACAGCGGAGACAGGTAACTGCCTGCAATGCCGGCTCTGCCACCGGTACCACGCCGTGAGGACGTGGCCGGCCTTTAAGGCAATCAAACCGCCGCAACAGATAGGGGTAGCCGCGCGCAAAGGTATTACGTTAATTGCCTTGCGCTCACGCACACCACTCGTGAGTGCGATTCACACATTGTGGCTTAGCGCACCATACGCCGCTGCATGTGCTAGCTAACAGGCCCGCGCGCACAGGCCAACGGAAGCAGCAGGCCAACCGGCCCGCAGCGGCCATAAAGGCCAGCTACCAGGGCCGCACCGCTAACCGCGTTCTGAGCAATACCATCCGCGCGCTAAAAGAGCTGCAGAAGACCCTAAGCAGCGCATTCCTGCAGGGCGGGGAGGATGTTTAAGCCGCCGCTTAAAACGTAATTCAGCGGCTCGTATAAGGTGGAAGTTTATATTGAGAATCCCAACGGAAATTTCTTAAAGCAAAAAGTGGGAATTGTTTTTGAATTGATTCTTTATTGTCTAAGTAAATTTGATACCTTGGATTCCAAACCACCGAGCCGTATTCTAGAATCGGCCTAACTAATGTTGTGAACAGGGTTTTAGTGATATAAGGGTCACAAAATTCTTTTGATCATCGTTTCACAAATGCAAGTATTTACACCTTTAGCCTTGTTGACTGTCACATTAATATGAAGATTAAAATTAAGCTTAGGATCCATTGTGATACCAAGGAGCACAAAATTGTGAAACTGTTCCACGTTATGGTTACCTATTGTGTAAGAAGCGGGATGAAAAGCTCTTCGCGAGAAGCACATTACTTTACAAGATTTAGAAGCATAAGATTTACTTGACACCAGTAAGCCATGCTGTTTAAGTCTGATTGTAGCAAAGAGTTTCTTTAATTGAAACGTACGATTTATAAAGCTTTACATCATCTGCATGCATTAAAATTTTGGAAAATTGTATATCTGTAGAAATATCGTTTATAAAAAGCAAGAACAGAATCGGGCCTAGGTGGCTACCTTGAGGGACTCCTGAAGTAACATCAATGACGTCAGAGATAGTATTTTTAACCATTACCCTTTGTGATCTACCATAGAGGTATGAAGAGATCATCTTTTGTTTTTACTGCCTTTTTTACTGCTCTTTTTTGGGAACCAGTAAGATTGGGCTGTTATGTTCCGATGCCGCTGGATCTATAATATCGTCTGATATCATTTTTTCTATTTGCCTATTAATTTCGGGTTTATGCACGTGTGGTAATCTGTAGTTTTTAATGTAAACGGGTGTATCATCTTTGACTCTAAGTTTTTGTTTGCAAAAATTGTTGAATGTGATGTTGTCTGTCTCTAATGAAAATACATCTGTATATTCTTTGCATAAGTTAATGAGATTTTCTCTTGAATGTTCTGCAAAATTGTTTGATAATTTATATTGTTTTGTCTCTATCTTCTGTTTTTTCAACTGCTTTAAATGTCACCTGATAGTAGCTTTTAAGAGTTTCGCATTCAATTTTGAAATTATGGCTGACTTCCAAAACGTAAATTGCTTTGCATACGTACAAAGTATAACGTTCAATAACGCCGAACTACAAAATGTTGACGATGTATACTTTTCCAAAACGCATCGCTAGCGCAATCAGCGCATCAGAAAAAAAGTTGATGCTTCGTTGTTTTTGGTTACCATTGGTGTTTTAAAAATGGAAAATTCATAAAAATTGTTCATTGGTATATTGAGTATTTAGAATATGCAATGTATATGGTTGCAATGTGTCGCAACTGCATATACAAACAGTTTGAATACCGCAGTATAACAGTTTCCAAACATTGTATTGATACGTTTTGGAAGCCAGCCTATCTAAATATAAATTGTCATCTGTTGCATTAAGAATTTTTATGTATGCATTATTAGTGTTTACTATTGTGTTGCTTATGAATACACCTGCTGCTATTGTTTGAGTTGGAATGAAAACTTCATTTTCTGTTGATATTAATATTTCTAATTACTTATGATCGAGCTGGGAGAGTTAGAGTATTTGGTTTTGGTGGATTAAGTATCTCAATTGGAATTTCAATTTCAAAATTTGGTCTTATTATAAACCAACTTATTCCATTGCTTATGTAGTCTAGTACATAATCAAATTTTTTAATGAAATCTAAACCAATGATTCCATCGCATGGGACTGAGAAATTTTGTTCTACTATTTGCATTGTATGTTGAATTTCGTAGTTTCTGAATGAGAATTTTTCGTCTACTGAACCTATTGTTTATTTAGTTCCTTCACCTGTTCCTATAAGGTTAAATTTACGATCTGTATTTATGTTGTCTATGTTTGTATAATTTTTGAATATGCTTATATCTGATCTTGTATCTAGAAAAAATGTGTCTGTTGAGTTTCCCCAAGATGTTTTTATGAGAACATAATTGCCAAATTTTAAGTTTATATGTAGGGTCTTTGTGTTATTTTCATTTACTAATTTTCTTCTAGGTGCATGAACTTCAGTCGGGCATCCAGAAGACCCTGCGTATNCAGTCGACATTGTTTCTGTTTGCTTTACTATATTTTGGTCTATATTTTCTAATGTTTCTATTAATTCTAGTATTTCTGAGGATTCTGAATCTGATTCTGTCTGTTCCTTAAATTTTACATCTATAATGCCTAAAATGTCGTTTGGTATTGTAACGTAGCTCCCCTACGCTACACTGACAGACATACGTACATGCATACATAAAACCCACAAGTACATACATACGTACATACATATCCACATCCA